>NC_092213.1:9664489-9702038 GCF_043381705.1 Parasteatoda tepidariorum
AATGATGACTGTGTTGGAAGAATTCTAATACCGGCTAGCACCAAAGACAATGCTGACATAAAATATCCATGCTCAATGATGACTGTGTTGGAAGAATTCTGAACCCAGCTCGCACCGAACACAATGCTGACATAAAATATCCATACACAATGATGACTGTGTTGGAAGAATTCTAATACCGGCTAGCACCAAAGACAATGCTGACATAAAATATCCATGCTCAATGATGACTGTGTTGGAAGAATTCTGAACCCAGCTCGCACCGAACACAATGCTGACATAAAATATCCATACACAATGATGACTGGGTTGGAAGAATTCTTATTCCGGCTCACATCAAACACAATGCTGACATAAAATATCCATATCAGGTAAAAGAATAGTGTCTCTGTCGCGCAAAAAATATCCTTGCATCCACAACTCTATGCCAAAGTGGTGTAGAGTTGTTACCGTTTAAGTGTGAAATCCGTTATTTCATAGAATGACTAAATATTTCATGAATTATTGAAGTATTAATTATTGAATACTACGATTTAACTAGGTATTCTATAGATCACTTGATCATTAAAGTATGAAATACGGCACTCGAAAGTTCTATGAACCTGTTCTAACTGCTTTTAATCAGTTTTGAACCGCTTGCTGCTCTGCAATGATTCGTATGAGTGCGCTTCATTCCACTGCTATTAGACGTAGTGTTTAATATGAGCAATAATATATAATATCATCTACACCTACTTATATTTAGCAATTAATAATTCGCAATAGGGCTAAAATGTATTTTTCGAAAGATTTTAGCTATTTCTGACCAATAAATTCATAAAATAACTTTGTCCCACAGTGGACTGATTGTTAAGACACTGTTCCCAGCAGATCACCGAAGTCAAGCGTCACTGGCTGCGGTCAGTCTGCGTAGGGACCGAGGATGGGCGGTATTGGTCCTCGTTAAACTGTTCTACAGTAAAGTGCTCGACTTCGCGTGCAGGTCGTCAGGCTACCGAAGCGGGGGTGCCATGCCCTCTGCAGAGGATCAAAATTGTGATGGCATGTCTTCGGATCATCCTCAGGGATGTTTCCCAGACCGTCGCCAATAGCCCAATGTGCAGCTCTAGCACGACGTAAATGAACAACAACAAACAATAAAATATCTCTGAAATTGTTTATTTTTCACTTTAACGGTCTATCATTAGTTATTTCATAGAATAACTAATTAAAGTAGGAAATTTTTCTTTTCATCTTTCTAAACCCTTGAAAAACGTTAATTTTAGATTTTTATTTCATAATTTCTTTTTACTGTTTAACTATAAAATTCAATAAATAATTGAGCTGTTTCGATCTTTAAATTATTAAGCAGTCGCCACTCTTGGCGAGTTTCGCGCCAAATAAAAATTCATTGATATGATTTAGCGAAGCCCATCAACGAAGTGGACAGAAAACGGCGGCAGATTGTCTAATTGATAGCCCTGAGCAGGGGACTAATTGCAGGCATTTAAAACGACGGGGAAAATGAGTTTGGCAAGAAACAAAGATTTTTTTTTCTCCGTTTGTCCATTTATTTATCCAAAACGTCCTCCATTTATCGTCGTCCGCCTGACTGCTGCCAGGACTAATTCTGATTTTCAAAATGTCCCCGGTAGTTGAGGCGAAATCTTAGCCTATTGATTGAAAATTATAGATCACGGCTAATTCTTTCTGTCGTCTTTTCCTTTTTGTGGACTTCCTGCGTTCTTTTGGCTGTTAATTATGGCGAAAAAGAGGCTCAGATTCAAGAAAATTGATGAAAGTGGCTTTGATTACATTGAAGATTTATCATTGGCCTGTTTCGTGTTTACATCCGCTTGGCTAAAGTTGGCGACCGAGTTGATGTATTAGATATGTGTGTGTGATTCTAAAGTGGCATTTTCATTTGTGCCATTTTCATTGATTTATGTCATATCAGCGACTACAAACAATTTGCGAATAAACAACATCTATTCATTAACAATTAGCTACTGACACATTTGAATTATTGGAATGAGTTACTTTTTATGAGCTGGGCATCCTCTTTATTGTATTTATTCCAATTTACGCTGCACATAAAAATGCCAATTGATTAATCACTCTTTTACTTTGTACATTCCAGAAAAGTAAATGTCGAAACTTTTGAGGCGAAAATTGAAAACTATTGTTGATAAAATGGAGACTGCTAGTATTTAACTACATCAGCAGTGAAAAGAACCATTTCATTCAAATAACTGGGTTCGCAAATATTAATTCCAAATGTATTGAAAGGGATAAAAGCTACACGTTTGAACTCGTTCAACTATCATTCCTAGATCTTCCTCTAGAGCAGCGGTACACATAAAGATGTTCCGCAAAATAATAAGAAGAGTATGTGGCGTAACTACCACTACAATTATTATACGTTAATTCATTAGTATATAAGACATGCTATCTCGATTCAATCCAGGTTTTCCTTTTGATAGATGAAGGTCGACATAGTCGATTTCTACTTTATTTTCATTGGTGAACTGCGACGATGCTTCTCTGAAAGTTGTTTTTCTGGAATAGTATAGCTCAACCAGCAGTTACCCGCATTTGTTGCTTATTCGAATTTCTATTTGTTTATTTTATGCCCAGCTCGCTTGCATAGGGTTTGACGATACAGAAAGCAAAAACTGCTTTAACATTAAAAAAAGATAATCATTTTAAATTTTTGTGATAGATTAATAAATGTGATGAATGCAATTAAAGTGTTGAAACATAGTAGAGAATACCTCTCCGTTGAGTTAAAAAGACATCATGGCTGTGAACAAATTGTAAATGAGATTTTTAGGAAAAATTGTAGGAATTAAATTACTGAGGACTTTTTTACTTATGTATAATTATTATGTATGCATTAATTGTGTATTTTAACTATGTATAACTAATTATATATGAAAGATGAACATTTTAAATTGCTATGATAGATTACTAAATATGAGGAATGCAATTAAAGTGTTAAAACGTCGATTACAATATCGCACTGATGAGTTAAAAAAAAAACATCATGGTTGTGAACAAATCATTGAAGACTTCTTTTAATTATGTATAATTTTTTTTCGTTTTGAAATAGGACTTTTTCACTTATGTATAATTATCATGTACGCATTAATTGTGTATTTTAATTATGTATAACTAATTATATATGAAAGATGAACATTTTAAATTGCTATGATAGATTACTAAATATGAGGAATGCAATATCGCACTGATGAGTTACAAAAAAACATCATGGTTGTGAACAAATCATTGAGAACTTTTTTTAATTATGTAAAAAAAAATTTCGTTTCGAAAGATGCATTTAGTTCATAGACAGAAGGTGATTTTTTTTTTAAATTTCATTTTCAGGCCTCATATGAGTCGCTTGATAAATTTATTTAAGTTCGTTTATTACTATGACTCACTTAATGCCAACAAAATCATTATGTCCCCAAGTGATCACTTCTTGCGGAGGCTATATTTTAACAAGAAGGAAAATTTTAAATTTTCATAAAAGAGTACAAAAAAGGAACGCAAGAATGTGTTTATTACTCAAAATTTGAAATTGAAATAGCAAATGGAGAAATATAGTAGTTAAGTTATATAGCAATTATCAGAAATATAGTAATAAACTACACCTTTTCAAATGTGACATCGAGATATTTAAGGTTTAAATTTGGTCGCCCTTTTCATAATTTGACCAAACGACAGTTGTATACAACTCGTTCCAAAACAAGTACTCTAGAAGGTAAAAAGTGCTTTTCACGAAGAAAAACTTCGTGAAAAATATGCTTTTACGCACGCTTCGTGAAATACGCGTTTCGCGTTTAATAAGTAATAATAATAAATAAAATTTCGCTCTTAATAAAACATGATAAGAAAGTCGCTTATTCTTATAATACCTCAAATGCTTCGATAATGTTCTCATCTTAGAAACGTTCTAATATACCTTGTTTATAGTCACACATATAAAAAAAACTTTAAAATATTTTAAAATGGTTGCGAAAAATGCATTTTTAATGGTGTGAATTTTAAAAAAATGTTTTTAATGAATTGCAAAAATTGATTCAAAACTTACAATAATATCAATATTTAAAACTCATTAAATTTATTAGAAAAAGCATCGTCAGAAACAACACTGCGTGAAATTGTAAACAATGTGCTGCAATATTCTCAACACTGCCAGAAACAGTACCTTTTGAAACTGGCAGCAATATACTATATAATGGTGAAGCACTTTCACTGACATAACCTTATAAAATTTACTTAAATATAAGCAATATTGTTTACAGTTCTGTCAGAAAAAGCCTCGAAAGTGAAATTGACAATGTTATTCACAATGAATTGATAATGTTAATGTACAGTGTTATTCACAGCACTGTCAGTTAAATCACATTGAAAATTTTGCTGAAATACAGTATTATTTACGACGCTGTCAGGAATAGCACCTTTGCATTTGACAACACGGTGCAATATTCACAGCATTAAGAGAAACAGCACTTTTTGAAACTGATATCGATATACTGATCTGCTTACAGCACTGTCAGTAACATCAACTAGTAAAATTTACAGAAACAAGTAATATTATTTACGGCTTTGTCAGAAACAGCACCGTCTGAATTTGACAGCACTGTGCAATATTCACAGCACTGCAAACAATAGCACCTTTTGAAGCTGACACCATTATACTGCTTTATTCATAGCACTCTTATTTACATACCTTGTGAAATTAGCAGAAATACTTTTTATTATTTACAGTTCTGTCAAAAACAACACCGTGTGAAATTGACAACACTATAGAATATTCACAGCAATGTCAGTAAAAGCACTTTTTGAAATGGAAAGCAATAAGGTGCGTATTTTATTGCACTGTCTCCCAAGTGAAATTTGCAGAAATAACCTGCATTATTTTCAGCTCTGTCAGTAACAGCACCTTGTGAACTAGACATCAGTCTGCTTGAATATTTAGAGTATTGCTCAAAACAGAAACTTCGTAAATCTGACAACAGCCGCAATGCCAGACAATAAGATACAAATGGTTTTTTTCTTATAGTCTGAGATCCCTATTCAGATAAAAATTAAAACTTTAAAACAGAATTCATAGTGATTGTTACAAAAAATTTGATATTTAATAAGTTTTATCAAATATTTTTCGAAACAAAATATTCAAAAGCTACTGATTAAATTTTTTCCTCTTAAAAAAAGTTGTTAATAGCATTTCTTTATTCCTAAAAACGAAGCAAATTGCTTGATAAAAACTCCTCCATAACTCGGTACTTAAGATGAAAAACCACAGTAAATTAAAAGAGTAGCAAATTAAAATTCTCGCTTCAAAATTTAATTTTCAGCTAAAAGATTTAAGACCAGACCATCCATTTTGTTGAAGAGACGAAAAAAAAATGCCATAAAAAACTGAAAAAAAATGAGTATTAAAATCCGAGAAAGGCTTTGGAAAAAAAAAAGAAATAACGATAAGGTATAAAAGGTTTTTTCAATTTTTTTATTTGCACAATGTGCTTTTTCTCAACTTTGTGAGAGAACTAATTAATTTTAAAATTAAAAAGAAAAACTGTTTGAGGTTCGTAAAAAAAATTAAATTAATAAATAATGCCAAAGGTTCCAAAAAAAATTTAATCAGTACTTTTCGTTCAAAAAATTAACGCCATGCATTGCGGAAATTAAACCTCAAGGCGTGGGAGAATTTATTAAATCTTAGTTGAGTTATTGTTTTAATGTAATACAATTTCGAAAGGAAAAAAAAATCGATTGGAAAAAAAGTGAAAGGGGTTGATATAAGTTGAAAGAGAGGGAGGACGATATTTTTATTAATTAAAAAAGGAACTAAAGAAAGCCGCGGCTTTCTTGTTAAAAACGTTCTTATTAATCATTTAAGCAAAAAGGTAAATGTCTGACGACATTTAATAAAGTAATTTCCTCCGTTCATAGTAACTTTGCTCAAATTAAAATTTTATTTAAAATGTAGCTTAAATGAGAGGTTTATAGTTTTTAAGTTTTATATATTTATTTGACATGATAATAGGAAATAAAATTGTTTTTGAAGTTTGCATTTGAGCTTTATCACTACGTTTTTATAAATTCGCTTTCATGTTCACACGACTTCATGTTCATTCCTGTTCAACTTTCATATTCAAATTTCGCACTAAATTTCTATTTTCCATTTAGCAACCGCTGCCTTCGTCCTTGATAGCTCAACGATGAGAGATTCGATCCTCGACTCCACTAAGGACAACAGAGTACATGCGATATACTCGTAATATAGGTGGAATCATGAATCCTGTTGTTGGTCGCTAAACAGTATAGCATAAGGACAGAGATCAGAAGAAAATTTCCATCCCCTTCAGATCAATGTCTAAATTGGGAGAGTGGGCTCACGTATGACTGGTGCTGTCATCTATCCGTGGGATTCTGAGTTAAGTTGTACTTTCACCCTTGTGGTGCTCTCTTGTCAAAAGGAAAGGTGCATCATCCTAATTTAATTCACAAAAAGCCAATGGATGGAGAATTCGATTTGCCAAGTGTCATTTATGACAATAACAATGCCAATTCCTGACTAGCTAGAGCATTCAAATCTCTACTAGATCACGCCAGAGGACTATGGAAGTTTCTTCACCTCTGCAGTCAGAATGTATCACCATTTTATCAGAAGTAAGAGGTAAGAATCTATCGTCAATAGAAATTTCGATAATTTAGTGTGATACTCTCACACTAAATTATCAAAAATTCGCTTGATTTTAAGCAGGCCTGCTGGTATTGGCAAGTGGCATAAGTAATAAATATGATTTGATAGATCGATCTGTTTCAGTATGCTGAAGGCTTTAATCGAACCAGTTTCTTCATTTCTAAAACCTAAGAAGAAGAAAGTTGGTTATAGATACAAAAAAGGATGCGGTTTTAACAAGCAGTCCTTAAAGTTACACGTGTATTTCTTGTATAAAGTTACTCTTGCAGCGTGCAACAGCTTATTCCTTTATCATTTTGTTGGTCTATACTACTGTTGTTATACTTGTAACAGTCATAAATTTAATACCACATTTCTTATTATGCTGTTAAGCAATCGCTCTGTGTTACACATGTTCTACTTATTAACTTAATCAGAAATACTCAATATTTTTGAGATTGGTATGATTCAGGGAGCTGGTGGTTAACCGGTTTACTTAATCGTATCACTTACAGACATTTTTCAAAAACAGTTGATTTTCAGTATTTACTGTGCAAATATTATTAGCAAAAAGATAATATAAGTATCTAAATAACTGCATTCTATTGTTAAAATATTTGGAATACAATTGTTTATGATTTGTGCCTGATAAACGGTCCCCAATAAAATAATTTCCAATGATTTTAACTCATCCTTTGCATTTCCTGACCTCAATAATGATTGGTCATATGTCATCTAAGTGTTAATTTGCGATATTGAATGCTCCAAATTTTTCGACTTAAGCTCTTATAAAAATTTTTAAAGTATATATTAGAAGTGGTCAATAGGGAACACACTAAACAAGAATAAAATTAGGTTTGGGCATAGCTTAAAACCAAATAATTATATCACTATCTCATTTTTGAGGGTGCAAAATCGTGCCGCGTGTCACTTTGTCACAAAAATCTTTTGAGAATCAAATGCAAAACAGAATTTTGCTCCTCAACCCAGAACTAACGGTATTCACGAGTGATGCTTGGCACTTCCTGACTTTACTAGGAAAAGAGAATTGCCCCCTTATTCTCCAGACTTGAATCGAATTGATTTTTTTCAATAGGATCATCATCTTTTGGAAAAATCTTTTATAAGACTTTGATATCCCTAAACGAGTGCTTTCACAAAAAAATAGTACAAAAATATTACGATTTACGGTATTTCAATCTATTGGAAAACATTTTGTGACGCATTACCGCATTAAAACCAAAGATGGCCACATGAGATTTGCTATTACGTTACATGTAGTGATGTTTTCGAGTCTGTTTGAAAGTTTAGCGATATTTTAATAAGAAAATATCACGGATTCCCTTGTAAGTTTTGACTGATTTGCAAAACTGTGTTACACTTTCATACGCAGTTGTATCAACAAAAAAAAATTGAAGACGATGATAATATGAATAATAACAAACTATGTTTTACAAAAGATTTTAAAAATCTTTCGACTACGAAAATTTATTCATAAAGTTAATATTTATCTTAGAAATAAAGCAAATTATGCTTGTAGTGTTTAACTTGTAATAATGATCGTACAACGACGATATATAAGGCCAGTTCTCATAAAAATGTAAGTCATAGTGATTAGTAATGGTAATACTAATAAAGCCTCTTTTCCTCATCCGGAAGTTGAATTTTGTTCATTGTGGTTCGTATTAACCAGAATTGAAATAATTAATTATAAGAATACTTGACCTAGCTACCACATAATAATTTCCAACAAAAAATTTAAAGACGATGATAATGTAGATAATAACAAACAAAAGATTTCACAAAATCATTAAACTATGAAGATTTTTTTTTTATCAGAGTTAATATTTATCTTAGAAACAAAGCAAACTATGCTTGTAGTGTTTAACTTATAATAACATTTGTACAACGACGATATATAGGGCCAATTCTCATAAAAATGCAAGTCATTGGCAATGATAATACAAATAAACCTCCTTTTCTCCTTCGGAAGTTGATTTTTGTTTATTATGGTTTACATAAACCAGAATTAAAATAATTAATTATAAGAATACTTGACCGAACCACACATTTACTCTTAAGAGGATGCCATACCATTGGAGAAACTTGTCATTTCAAATTCTCTTTTAACAGTGATTTCAGCCCAACCTAGAGTAAGCAATCAAGTTTCAATGACTGAAAAATAAATTTAAAATATCAAAATGCAAACAAATTATTTGAAGAGAATTTCTCCATAGTTTAATCTGAGTTATCCTCTCGTAATTTATTTTCATTTGGATATTTTAAAACTTTTTTTTCAATATTTGAAACTTCATGTTTTTCTGAACCAATTTTTCCTAAAATTTAAATTAGTTATCTAAGTGAAAGGGAATCTGCAAAGAAAAGTTTCTCCCGTGTTATGGCGTCCTTTTAAGCAGTGAGAGAAATGTAAAAGCATTGATTTATAATATTGAACAAATTTTTAAACGTCATTTTAATCTATGAACATGTTCGAATTAAAACGTTCGTCGAGGAAAAGATGTACATGATAGCCATTAAATACTAATTTAATTATGTTTCAATTTAATAATAGACTTTATCAGAATTTTAATCCGAAACCTTTGGAAGCGAATAAGTTTGCTTCATTGCCGAGCACTAACATCTACCCAAACTTATAGCAAAAAAGGTCACAGTTTTACTTTGAAAAATATACATTTTGTTGTTCCCTTAAAAGTTTCTCATAAACTTCAAAAGCAATTATATTCCTCTAAGACAATCATTTTAAAATCATGCTGCATTGTTCTTCAGTAAGAATCTTTTAGGCGCCATGGCAGGGTCAGGCGATAATAAAAAATTTCGTTCTTGTTCATTTAAAGTAATAATCACGCCCGTTAAATTCAATCGACCCCCCACCAAACAAATTGGATAAATGAGAGTTGTGGGGGGATACGTGAAATTAAAAAAATGACGGGGGAGGAAATGAGCGTTGTCATTTCCTGTAGTCTTGTTAATTGGCGACCAAGATTCCTGCGTCATGATTCAATGTGTCTGGTTGGCGCCCGATTCATCAGACGATCTCTCTCTCTTCATTTAAAACGAATTCATATCTCCTTCCTTTAATCAAGGTTCTCTCATCTAGCTTTCCGTCTTTTCTCTCATAATACACAGTTTATCGTCTGCTTTTCGTTCTACCTTTTTATTTATGTTTTATTCACTGGCAACAACAAAGAAAACAAACGATTCAGGCTGACAATGGAATGGCGATAGCTTTTGCCATATAGATGGAAAAGCTTCTTTTGACCACTGGAAAAATATAAACATTCTTTTTATTATTATCACTCTTCTCTTTTATTGAAAACGTATATTTTCGAGACTCTAAAGACGTTGTTTGTAATTGTTAAAGTACATAAAATAACTCTTGATTCCTATTTTTGCAAGAGATACGGTTTGAGCTTCAGGGTTTACTTTAAAAAAATTAATAGCACCTAAAAAAAAAACATCTACTAGCCCCAACCAAAAAAATCCCACTTGGTATTTTAAATGTGTATTTTAGCAAATTTCTTACATAAATTACGAACTGATCAAAATGAATGTTTCGGTGAAGAGCTGAACGAAATGAATATTTCGGTGAAACGTCTTCAGAATAATAGAAAATGTCCAAAGAACTTATGAAGGGCATTCACGAAAACAGTTTTTTTATAAATGTTTCAGTGATTAGAAAGGAACATTGGCAGAAAAAAAGAAAATTCCTTGCAAACTGTGAAGGGCATTCACAAAAATAATTTTAATGAATGTTTCGGTGATTAGAAAAAACGCTGGTAAAACAAAAGAAGATCTGCTATTTACTCCGAAAAGCATTCAGAAAAACAATTTTAACGAATGTTTCGGTAATTGGAAAAAAAAAGAAGAAAAGAAAAACGTTGGCAGAATAAAAGAGTGAATTTCTTCTGAATTCCCAACGAACTGTTGAAGAGCATTCACAAAAGTTTTTTTTTTTATTGTTTCGGTGATTTAGTGAGAATACTGGCAGAATAAAACAAAATTCCCTACAAACTGTGAAAGGCATTCACAAAAACAAATCTTACTGAATTTTACTCGGAAATTACAAAAAAAAACGTTAAATGAAAGAAAATTCACTACTTACTCTGAAGAGCATTCACAAAATCAATTTTAATGAATGTTTCGGTGATTAGAAAAAAACGTTGGCTAAGTAAAAGGAAATTCCCAAAGAACTGTTGAAGGGCATTCACAAAAACAGTTTTTATGAATGTTTCGGTGATTAGAAAAGAACACAAGCAGAATAAAAGAAAATTCCCTACAAACTGTTAAAGGCATTCACAAAAGTAATTTTAGTTAATCTTTCGGTGACTAGAAAAGAAGATAGGAAGAATAAAGGAAAATTCCCTACACACTGTTAAGGGCATTCACAAGAATAATTTTAGTAAACGTTTAGGTGATTAGAAAAAACATTGGCAGAGGTGCATTAAAGTAGGAGGAGATTATTTTGATGGAAATGAAATAAGTTTTGACCAAAAAATTGGTACTTTTTTTTAATGTCACATTTCTGAATACTTTTTTATCACAGTACACATTAGTATAAAAATGCTGGTTGATTTTAAAATAACTTAGTCGACATTTGACTTTGTGGAGACTATACCATTTGTGTACTTTAAAAAGAAAGAAGAAATTACTCGGAAAGTAGGGCGAATAAGTTTTTAAAAAAATTAAAAGCTTAAAATGATTTCTTATTAATTTTGTATTTGTATTTAGTTACCGTTACTAACAATGTTTATCATAAAATGTTGCATCATAAGTTCTATAAGATTACTTCGTATTAAAATGCAGAAGCTTTACTTTTAGCCTTCATCTTCTAAATTTTAGCAATAATCACAATTCGCGATCGCAACGAACTATAGGGGGCGTTGTTGTATGAGACGCATACCTGCAAATTTTGTCAAGATTATATTACACATCATTATTTTAATTTCAAGATTAATGAACAAAGCCTAAATTAATTTAAATTTGATTAAAAATTTAAAATACTAAAGTTTATTAAAAGATGACAAATGATTTTTATGGAAAATTGCCTTTACGTTCGTTCTTTTTTAATTGCGATTTTTTGAATTCTTCGTGTTCAAAAACTTTTTAATCGATACAATTTTATTGGAACCAAGGCTCGAAGAAACTCAGAAATTTTACCCGTCCCCGATGACGGCTTGTTCAACAATGTACCCTCCTCCTTTGAAACTAACCCGTAGCTTCGAAATAAATAAAAATATAATTTTCTCTTATTTATTGAAAACATTTATATAAATTGCACAATGAATTAGTAGTTACTAGGATTGCAAGTACTAGGATTATATTATACAGTAATAAAGGAAATACTAGGTTACTAATAGTAACCTAGTATTTCTTTTATGAAATAGCTTATTTCTTTTATGAAATAATTTAAATGACAAAGGTCAAGTTATCTGGAAAGTCAATTTATCCGAGGGTACTGCGTTTCTTAAATGAATCAAATATGACGTTTGCCAGTTCCACAATCGAGCCAATGATTTACAGAGGTTTCTGCACAGAAATCTGAAAGGGGTTTTCCATTTATGTTTTTGTTCATAATTGCGTTTAACGCTTCTTGTTTAAGACCATTGCACAATGTGTTTTTTTGTAAGTTCATTGCTTAAAAGCCCCTTCAACCACTGCAGTACTCCCAGACAGAGAAAACATCAATTCTAATAACAAAAATTGAAAAAGTATCACGAACATTAACGGGAAAATGGCCGTCAGCGCGGACGTCGGATTCGAGAAATTCGTTTTCCGCGGGGAATTTTTGATCGCCGAGAATGGGCGGACGGGCGGTTTTTAGAGCCCTGATTAGATCAATTTCTAAGAAATTGCGGTTAAATCAATCTTTATATAGTTTAATGTCTTATTCTTATTGATATTCCAAAAAAATATTGAAGTAAGTTTTGAGAAATTGGCTATGTGTACAGAGAAAAAAAAATCTTTTTCGATTTTGATTTGTACCTTTTAGCAATATTCCAATCAATAATCAATCAACATTGTAAGCAATTTTTGAGAAATCAGCTTATATGCTGTGAAAAAAATTCCATATGAATTTTGATGATGCATTTTTATTGACATTGCAACCATAAGTCTGACTGAACTTGATTGTCAGAAATGAATAATTTTTGATACTGCACAATGCTATTGATATGAGTCAATGGCTAAGTGTTTTATAAATTGTAATCCTTATTGCAAACTTCATCGAAATTTCAAAAATGATTCATTTCTGAAGTTTTCAGATTGAAAAAAAAAATATTGGTTTAGAACTCTGAGTGGANCAGAAAATGTGATTGTATTAAGTTAATGTCCGATATTTACAGGCTCCCGCTAGACGGCGTACTCGAGCGTTGCGATCGCGAATTAAAAATTCAATAAAACCAGCGAATAATATTCAGAAAGGATGCATGCTGATGACAACCAAAGAGGTGTAGAGTTTTCATATTTGTTAAGGGATCGTATCATGTGATAACGCTGTAAAGATTTTCATTGGTTGCTGCGACACTCACCACCTGACCAAAACATATTTTATGTAACAAAAAAAAAAAAAAATTTCTTGCTAAAAATTCATTCTTAATTTGCCATTTCAGACTGTTTTTAGCCATCTTTTTTATAAACAGGATACAAGTGAAAATATTATTGTATATTTCATCCTTAATTTCTGATTTTCCTTTTTTTAATGAACTGATCAGATCTTAACGAATGAATTTAATGAACTGATCAGATCTTAACGAATGAATTTAATGAACTGATCTGATCTTAACGAATGAATTTAATGAACTGATCTGACCTTAAATGAAAAAACATCTCGACAGAAATAATGTCATTCTATAGTTGTGTAGCTACTGTGGATGCACAATATTAAGCATTCTGCGATGACAAGAGGTTCATTGCTATATTCGTTGTAAATAATAGGTGTCTCAAGGTTACGGATTTTTCCACTATCTACACTTTTACCCTCTCCGTTACCATGGTTACAGCAAATCTTGATCTTCCTTCACACAAATATGCTCTAACTTCTTATTGCAACTTACTGCCATGAGAAATAAGTGGGAAAGCCGAAACCATGAAAACGGACAGGGGGGAAGCGTGGATTACTTATAGGGGGTAAGTTGACCCCCTATTTTTGATTACGAGATATAAATCTCCGAGTGTGTCGGGTGTACTAGTAACTAGTGAACCATTGAAAAAAAAAGAAACAAATAGAGAAATTTCTAAAATCAATCTTCTTGAAATGTATATGGTTGATGGAAAGAGAAAAAAAACTCTTACAAAACTAAGAAATGTCCGTACCGCTTTTATAAATGTCACGTGTCAAACGATACTATTGCAAGTTAAGAAAAGATCATTGCGGTGTAGAATTTAAGCAATCATCCGCGACTGTATATAGTTTCGTTTTGTTTCGTTATCAAATTATACAAATATGCTTTCAAAACAATATAAAAGTTTCTAAAAGTTAAACACGTCAAACAGAAATTTAATTCGTGCTATCTTTTACATATCATAAAATTCTTAAAAAAAGGTTATAGTTTCGCAGTCTTACTGGAATCCTAGACTTGGCGACATATTTCGATGAATAAGAAGAACAATCGTTCTTGAAGACAAAACTGTATGACGTTGCTGGAACATTGCATTCGATTGGATCATTGGCGCGTCTTATGCTGACGTGCTCTCAACAAACCAAATTGCGAGATAAAAAATGTTTACTTTTGTTTCGCTGTTAAAGAAAATCGTCTGCAAGAAACAATATTTATTATTCTTTCATCAGTTTCTTTAAATGCGAACAGAAAGACGTATATTTGTCACGGTTTTTCAATATTTCTATTAATTTTTATTACTTGTTAATTGATTATTTAATAAGTTTTGTTTTCCTTATTTCACACGATTTAAGAAAGCAAGCAAAATCGTTTCAAGAGTTGGCGATATGTTCGTGGTGAGAGGTTGGCATTCATTCGACGTGCATTTGGATACAAACTGACTTTCTCCATGAGGATAATGGTTTTTTCTTAACTTGCAATAGAGTACATATAGACACATGGTAAAATGTAGATTCAAGTATTATTGTAAAATCTTTTAAAAAAAGTGTGAAGTGGGGGTGAAGACTACTTTTTGTGGAACACATCAGATGAAGAAAAAGTAGAATCTACTACAGGGAGATGTAAATGACGACACCGCTAATGTTATTTAAACCGACACACATGATTTTCTTGAATCTTTAAATTTGATGGATGTACAGTATTTTGATGGATGTACAGTATTTGATGGACGAACAGCTTTACAGTAAGAATTTAAAATGTTTAATTTCATGTTGTATTTTTTGAAATACTCTTGAATAAATTATATCAACTTTTCTTATTTGTAATTTTTTTCTGAGCATAATTTAACGTATTGTTTTATTTAAAAAAAGAAAAACCTTTATATGTAAAGGAAATGTGATAAGAGAAAATGCAAAGATAATTCTGTATGACGTGCTAAAAATAGTTGGTGAATGTGGTAAATTGATACAGAATTATTCATATATATATATATCATTGTTTATAATGCATCGATATTTCANTCTGTTAATGTACAAATATTTTTCCGATGTGTTTTGGATATTCCTTCTCTAATAAAAAGAGATACCATTTTGTTTTCGGTTGTACAAGAAAGAAGATCAAGCATTTTTCTTTTTTAAATTTAATAAGCCACATTAAAGAAGGAACGTTGCAATGCTACACGCTACATTAACGACGTCTCCAGAGTAACTGAATGACGGTTCATATGGAAATCGCAGGTAAGCGTCTCATACAACAACGCCCCCTATAGTTCGTTGCGATCGCGAATTAAAAATGCAATAAAACCAAAGAAAAATATTCAGAAAGGATGCATACTGATGACAACCAAAGAGGTGTAGATTTTCATATTTGTTAAGGGATCGTATCATGTGATAATGTTGTAAAGATTTTCATTGGTTGCTGCGACACTCTCCTCCTGATTTTTCACCAAAACATTTATGTAAATAAAAATTAGTTTTTTTTAGCTAAAAAGTATATTTCTAATTTGCCATATCAGACTATTTCTTGAAGACAAAACTGTATGACGTTGCAAGAACATTGGATTCGATTGGATCACTAAAAATGGCGCGTCTTATGCTGTCATGCTCTGAACAAATCAAATTGCGAGATAAAGAATTTTTACTTTTGTTTCGCTGTTGAAGAAAATCGTCTGCAAGAAACAATATTTCTTATTCTTTCATCAGTTTCTTTAAATGGAAACAGAAAGACGTATATTTGTCATGATTTTTCAATATTTCTATTAATTCTTATTACTTGTTAATTTACACGATTTAAGAAAGAAGGCAAAAAGAAGACTATGCAACGTCGTTTCAAGAGTTGGCGATGGAGATATACGTTCGTGGTGAGAGCTTGGCATCCATTCGACGTGCATTTGGATACAAACTGGCTTCCTCCATAGGGTTAATAGTTTTTTCTTAACCTGCAATAGAGTATATATAAACACGTGGTAAAATATAGATTCATGTATTATTGTAAAATCTTTAAAAAAAAAAAAAAAAGCGTGAAATGGGGGTGGAGACTACTTTTTGTGGAACACAGCAGATGAAGATAAAGTAGAATCTACTACAGACAGGGAGGTGCAAATGATGACACTGCTAGTGTTATTTAAGCCGACACACATGATTTTCTTGAATCTTTAAATTTGATGGATGTACAGTATTTTGATGGATGTACAGTATTTTGATGGATGCATAGTATCTTGATGGATGTATTTGATGGAAGTACAGCTTTACAGTAAGAATTTAAAATGTTTAATTTCATGTTATTTCATGTTATTTTTTGAAATACTCTTGAATAAATTATATTAACTTTTCTTATTTGTAATTTTTTTTTCTGAACATAATTTAACATAATGTTTTATTTAAAAAAAGAAAAATCTTTATATGCAAAGGAAATATGATAAGAGAAAATGCAAAAATAATTGTGTATGACATATTACAAATAGTTTGTGAATGCGGTAAATTGATACAGAATTATTCATATATACATATATCATTGTTTATAATGCATCGATATTTCTCAAAAAAAGAATGTCCGATTTTATTATAGGTGTATATAAGGTGTAAAATTTTTAGGGGGTTTGAAAAGTTGACTTTCACACCAAGATATATGGTATTTTTTCCTGTTAAACCAATTTTCTCTAATTTTAAAACAGTTTTTAATAACTACAAAGTTTAAATTTTAATAATAAATTTATAATCATTAGGCTTTAAAGTGAATTAAAGATTGATTTTACACAAGACTATATTATCTACTCAAGAGTGTATTTTTAAATTAAAATTAATACTTAATTTTTAATTTTACTTGCTTTTTTATTAATAACAATAGATAAAATAATTCAAAGATTTAGCGTCGCATGATCCTTTTTTCTTTTTTTTGAAAAGGAAATGAAAGTTCCTTTTTACTAATTAGTTATTACTAATCAGCTTCTTAAGAATTTCTTTTAACTTTCGTCAAGTTTACGAGTATCAGGTCGTGGCATTCCATTTTATTTGTTAATGTGGACAAAAACAATTTTTACAAATTACTAAAAATTTACATTAAAATTAGTTTATGTGTCATTCAAAGAGAAAATAAACACTCGCATTTTAATTTTTAAAAAAATACGTTATATATACAATGTGCTAATTAGTACAATATCATTAGGTACCTGATTGTAGAATGCAGAGGGTGTACTTGTGCCCTCCTAGAAATTCAATAAATTAAGAATTATGTTATTAATTTTTCATTTCAAACAATTACAAATGATGCTTATTACATGAATCTACAATGCGTGAAAAGTGAACACCTTAAATAACTTTTGATCTGATGATAGGATTTTCACGTACTGGGACTCAATCTTAATGTTTTGAGGACTTTAGCAGAAATATATTAATTGAATAATACTGACGATATTTTTAATTACGAAAATCAGAAGCAAAAATCAAAACCGTATTTTCTCGAAACAAACATATCTCTTATAAAACGAAACCCAGTATCGATGGCAAGCAGTTAGCAGTGCTACACGAATTTTACTTCATACTGACAAAGAGAAAGAGCATACAATTTTAAATATAAGTAACACATAAAATTTTATTCGAAACTTTAAAAAATAAAAAAGTATGATATTGCAAGAAAAAAGAATGCATAAAAGAAGCAAAACAAAAATGTAAAAATAAAACGTGTTAAAACATGAGGAAGTTGAATACTTTTTAATGAAATAACAAAGTAAGTTTTTGTTTATTTTCAAGAAAATGAGATTTATTTTATTATTATTGTCATTGAACAGTAAAAAATAAGATCTTTTCACATATCAGCTTTAGGAGTTAGGTGCACAGATAAGAATTTAATTAATATGAGATAAAATATTGTTGGAATTTTCAACCATAGATGGCAGCACTACCGTAAAAATTCGCCTGGACGATATATAAGTATTCAAGTTTTGGTTTCATTTTCAATACAGTTTCGTTTTTATAATTCTTAAATTATTCGATTCAGACCGTTGGAAGTAAAATATTGAATTTCAGCAATAATTTTTCGCTTTAGTTGTGTTGTTGTATTTATTAGCAATGTTACTTCCCTATTTTGCTCTATTTTTCTTTTTCATCATTTATTATTATTTAAAAAAAAATTTATCTCACACAACTGGCATGACAAATGCGACCCACCCATAACTCTCGTGGAAATTACTTTGTTTTTAGAAACAATAATTTCACTCACGTTTTTCAAACTGTTTGAACGAATGTTTGTTTTTCTCAAATTAAAAATTTAATTTTGGTTAAGCGTGAACAAGTTATCAAGATTTAGGAAAATAGTTTTTCTAACTTTCCATTGATCCTAGAAAATAATTTAATTTTTTCTCTGCTAATAATCTATACATAATAATAAACGCAGCTGTGTGTGTGTNATTAAAAATTTAATTTTGGTTAAGCGTGAACAAGTTTTCAAGATTTAGGAAAATAGTTTTTCTAACTTTCCATTGATCCTAGAAAATAATTTAATTTTTTCTCTGCTAATAATTTTATAATAAATACAGAGAAAACTATGTGTTTCCGTTATCTAAAAATTTTTTTTTTTTTTTTTTTTTTAAATAAATAAATTTCTTACGTTTGTTAATACAAATACTTCATTTGCTTTATTATAAAAGTAGTTATAACCTAGTTCGTAAATGTGAAAAGACTTGCCTGGCAGGAATGACGAAAACGAAACAGATTTATAAAAGAAAACGTGAAGTTGCTAACAAAAAAAATAAATTATTAAAAAAAGAACTAAGGGTGGAAAAAAATAGAAAAACTACGTCAGCCGAAAGAGGGTGCCGTAGTTTGGTGACGAACTAATATCATTAACAAGGAAATCGGCATTTTTTTAAATGAAAGAAGAATCCACGTAATCAAAATGAGCTAATGTAACAGGGATGGAAAGAATTTTGATATCGATATTAAATGTATGTTCATGGTTCCAACAGTGTGCAGCAAGATATTATTTATCAAATTCTTGATACTGGACATATATATCGTGTTTCTTAATATAAAGTGCGTTAGGTTTACCAGATGTAACCAAGGTTGCGTTAGTAGGGTGCGTGTTGAATCGTCATCGATTTTCAATACTTAGAATATACATCAATACTTAGGATAATTAAGAGAATTTAATTTAACTAGATGTGGAAGCAGGTTTAATAAATTAAAAACTGTTATTACATAAAATAAGATAGATTATACATTTTCAATTGTGAGATGATTGTATTAATAAAGTATATTCGCTTATTCATATAAACTGTACATGAATTTGTGAATGATTTTCCCCATATGTAGTGATAATTACATTCATAAAATATACTGCTTTTAATTAACATTGTCTATTAATTTAAAATTTATTTTACCCCATATACTTCGCAGAATTTTTATGCGTTTTTTGAAGCCACTGCTTACATATAGAAATTAAAGATTTGATCACTTATAGTAATTTTTGATAAATTTTTGCTTAATTGATGTTACACTATCCATGAATTTATAATTAATTCTCCTCATATGTTGTAATAGTTACACTCATGAAATATCCCTTTATTCATTTGCGATGTCCATTAATTTATTATTTAATATTCACCATATATTTTACGGAACAGTTTATTCAATTTTATAAATTATTGCGTAAAAATTGTTATTTACACTGTCCCTGAACACGTAATTTATTCTCCCCATATGTTGAGATAATAACATTTATAAAATATCCATTTATTCATTTGCAATGTCCATTAATTTATAATTTAATTTTCACCATATGTTTCACGGAACGTTTCTAAATATATTGAAGTCACTATCGCAATTACATAAAAATAAATATTTCATCGCTCACAGAAATGTTTTAATAAATTTTTGCTTAAAAATTGTTGTTAAATTGCCCATCAATTTGAAATAGTTTCTCTCCTTATGTTGTGATAATTTCTTTCATAAAATATCCGTTTATTCATTTTTATAAATTATCGAATAAAAACTGTTGTTTACACTGTCCATGAATTTATAATTGATTCTCTACATATATTGAGATAATTACATCAATAAAATATCCCATTATTTACTTACAATGTACGCTAATTTATAATATAGATCCCCCATATGATTACCAGAATTTTTACGAATTTATTGAAGTCACTGCTGATATATAGAAATTAAATATTTGATCACTCACAGCAATTTCTTGATAAATTTTTGCTTAAAATTTGTTGTTACACTTTGCATGAATTTGTAATTGTATTTCCCCAGCCGTTAAGATAATTTGTCATAGGACATTAGTTTATTCACTTTGATAAATTATTGCATACAAATTGCTGTTTACAATATCTATGAATTTATAATTGATTCTCAATTTATTATAATAATTACGCTCATAAAATATCCGTTTATTCATTTACAATGTCCATTTATTTATGATTTAATTTTTCCCATGTTTTACGGAATTTTTCGGAATTCATTGAAATTAAATATCTGATATCTCGTAGGAATGTTTGATAAGTTTTTGATTTATAACTGTTGTTACATTAATCATGAATTTGTAATTGTTTCTTTCCATATTTATTGAAATAATTACATTAATAAAGTGTCCCTTTGTTAATTTTTAACGTTCCTTAATTTATAATTTAATTTTCACCAAAATTTTCACGGAACTTTTCTAAATTTATTGAAGTCACTATCGTGATTATATAAAAACAAATATTTGATCGCTTACAGAAANATTGAGATAAATTACATTAATAAAATATCCCTTTATTCACTTACTATGTACACTAATTTATAATTTAGATCCTCCATATGATTACCAGAATTTTTAAGAATTTATTGAAGTCACTGCTGATACATAGAAATTAAATATTTGATCACTCACAGCAATTTCTTGATAAATTATCGAATAAAAACTGTAGTTTACACTGTCCATGGATTTGTAATTGTTTTTCTCCATATATTGAGATAAATTACATTAATAAAATATCCCTTTATTCACTTAATATGTACACTAATTTATAATTTAGATCCTCCATATGATTACCAGAATTTTTAAGAATTTATTGAAGTCACTGCTGATACATAGAAATTAAATATTTGATCACTCACAGCAATTTCTTGATAAATTTTTGATTAAAATTTGTTGTTACACTTTGCATGAATTTGTAATTGTTTTTCCCCAGAGGTTAAGATAATTTGTCATAAGACATTAGTTTATTCACTTTGATAAATTATTGCATACAAATTGTTGTTTACAATACCCATGAATTTATAATTGATTCTCCATTTATTATAATAATTACGCTCATAAAATATCCGTTTATTCATTTACAATGTTCATTTATTTATGATTTAATTTTTCCCATATTTTACGTAATTTATTGAAGCCACTATCGTGATCATATTGAAATTAAATATTTGATAGCTCGTAGGAAAGTTTGATAAGTTTCTGATTAATAACTGTTGTTACATTAATCATGAATTTGTAATTGTTTCTCTCCATATATATTGAGATAATTACATTAATAAAATATCCCTTTGTTAATTTTTAATGTTCCTTAATTTATAATTTAATTTTCCCCAAAATTTTCACGGAACTTTTCTAAATCTATTGAAGTCACTATCGTGATTATATAAAGGCAAATATTTGATCGCTTACAGAAATTCTTTTTTGATAAGTTTTTGCTTAAAAATTGTTTTCACTCTGTCCATGATTTTGTAATTGTTTCTCTCCATATGTTGTGATATTTACATTCATAAAATATCCGTTTATTCATTTTAATAAATTTTCGCGTAAAAATTGCTGCTTCATGGATTTTAAATTGATTTTCCTCATTATGTTGTAATAACTGCATTTATAAATTAACCTTTTATTCATTTGCAATGTCCCTTTATTTTATAATTTATTTTTCATCATATGTTTCACGGAATTTTTTTTTAAAAATTTTTAAAGCCCTCACTAATACATAGAAATTAAATATTTGACCAATCGCAAGTATTTTTTGATGCATTTTTGCATGAAATTTATTTTTATCTTGTTAAAGCATTAAAAAAACTATTTAATACTCAAATAAAAACAGACAAATTACGACAACTTAATTGCCGGAATCATTCCGATTTTTAAAAGATTTTGCACTTGAAAATTTGGAAATTTTCTTATAAAATTGTTTAATTAACTTCTATAACTCAGTTAGCAGAACCATTCTGAATTTTATTTATTGAAAGAAAAAAAAACATGCTATGTGAAAATATAAGCAAAAAATATTAGTTAGATAGGAAATTCTGAGGATGAATTTCATGAAGTGAAAAAAAGTTCCATAACTGGGCAATCGAAGATTTATTTCATATGCTATAAAAATAAAATAGGATAGGTAAATAGATTATAAATTATTTCGCGATGCCATATTTAATTGAGCGTCCCGATTTAAGCTCGTGACACGTAGTTTGTAAAATTCTGCAATTTTACAGTATTGTAAAAAATAAGGTATTTTATTATTCACCAAATACCAATCGAAAGGTGTTTCAGTTTTTCTAAACAAATGTTTTTTTCAATAAAATGAATACTTTTGCCAACAATATATTACCCTCTTTCCCTCTATTTGCACAATTACTTAAAGAAATGTCACTTTTCAATCAGGCTGAAGTCAACAACTGAACTTCCTTGTTCAAAAAGAAAAAAAAAAACTTCAAGAATTTTTTCAACAGCAGAGATTTTTATGTTACATCATTTACGAACAAATAAAAAAAAAAGTGAAATAGCAGCAGATGCATCATTCCGAATACTTAAACAAATCGCTGATGGAACTAAAATCAAACATCTGGTCTTCTTTTCACTTCAGATTGATTCTTTAAAAAAGCAGACGACTTTTAAAAAAAGAGAAAACTGAAGTGGCAGGTTGTCGGCACACAGCGAGAGACGCGTGCGGCTCACCCATGCGTCACCAATCCGACGCGGGGTGGTAGAAAGGTTAATTGCACCCTCTAATTCGAACATATGGGAGGCACGAGCCACATTGTCACCCACCGCTCCGCCGCATCCTGGGGACTTCGGAATAATTCCGTGTGGTTTGAATTTACCTCCGAAAAACTTTGATGAAAAAGATTTTGGTAATGTGAAGAAATTAATCAAGTTTCCTTGGTTACAAAAATCTCATCATACATAAATAATATTGTGTTCATATTTTGTAAATATTTTATTACTGTAGAAAACATCCAACAAACGATTTAAATCCCCAATATTATTAGAATCATTTTATGACTGTTATGACTTCGTTTAGTTTCATGTATTGCAAAAGTTAACTGAGTTATTCTTATAAAGAGAAAAATCACAATAGCTCCATTAGAAAAATATTGTTTTTTAAATGCTTTGAACAATGTTTGAAACTATCTGAATACTCAATCTTCGTACGAGGTGGGGGAAAAAAGATATTTAATACTAAATCGGTATTTATTAACATTGCAAAATCAGGTAGAAAATTGAAAGGCATATACCGATATAGATGAAGCTAAAATAACTTTTAAAAAATTTTTAATCTATCATAATTTTTTATTTATTATGATTTGTTATTTATTATAATTTGTTATTTGCTATCATTCAGCAGTAACATAATACTATTGTCCCTGTTCCACTCATGATAGTCTATATTTACAATCACGCCCAAGAAAATTTTCCGGTATTTATACCATTTGAGTGTTTTAAATATCTATTAACTATATTGGGTACCTCGGTGCTAACTACGTAACTTTATTACTGTATTTCGTACCAATTAACGATAAATTATTAGAAAATTAGGAAGTTTATACCAAGATAATATAATATAATATAATATATTAGCAGTAACATAATTTTGTTGCTCTTGTTCAACTAATGATAGTTAAAATTTAGATTCAAAATCAAGAATTCTTCCGGCATTTATACCCTTCGGATGCTTTAAAAATATATTATCTACATTAGGTTCCCTAGTACCAATTAGGTAACTTCACTAGCATATTTGGTATCGATTAAAAAATTACATTATTTATACTATAATGCATTGTAAAGGATGGTGTGATCCATTGCAATTAACTTATTAAATATTTCGCACGCATAATTCATTTGCGAACGGTTAATTTTCTTTTACATATAATCTNTAACTTCGATCAATGGAGATATTACTTAACAATGACAAGATGACCATCTTCTCATGGCTAGATAATATAATATAATATAATATATTAACAGTAACATAATTTTGTTGCTCTTGTTCAACTAATGATACTTAAAATTTAGAATCAAAACAAGACTTTTTCCTGCATTTATACCCTTCGGGTGCTTTAAAAATATATTATCTACATTAGGTTTCTTAATATCAATTAGGTAACTTCACTAGTATATTTGGTATCGATTAAAAAATTACAATATTTACACGATAATGCATTGTAAAGGATGGTGTGATCCATTACAATTACTTTTTAAATATTTCGCACGCATAATTCATCTGCGAACGGTTAATTTTCTTTTACATATAATCTACATGTAAGAATAAAACTTGCTCTTGTGACAAAAATAATAATTTAAATACTGATACGGTTTCAACACAATCGACAAAGAATCACGATTTCTAAAGATATCGCAGCAGCAGCAGCAGCACCAGATGATATGCGGGGATTCAACGGTCCGTACAGTAATCAGTTGTGCCTTTACGATTACCTAAAACCTGTAATACATAAAAGAATCTTTTACAGGATGAAGAATGTTATGAAAGAATTTAGAATCTATATTTTAACAAATCTAATTAATGGTGAACTTTTCATTTCGGACACAGCTTAAGATGCGTGTTTAAGAAAACGGAGATAATTTAATTTGCGTGTTTAAAAAAATGGATACAGCTTAATATGCGTGTTTATGAAAATGGACATAGTTCAATACGTGCGTTTAAGAAAATGGACACAGCATGGCATGCGTTTTTATGAAAATGGACAAAGTTTATATATGCATTTAAGCAAATGAACGCAGCTTTATATGCGTGTTTAAAAAATGGACACGGTTTAATATGCGTGTTTAAGAAAATAGACACATTTTTATATACGAGTTTAAGAAAATGTACTCATTTTAATATACGTACTTAAGAAAATGGACATAGCTCAATATGCGTGTTTTTGAAAATGAACACAGCTTAATTTGCGTGTTTAAGAAAATTGACGCAGGTTAATAAGCAAGTTTATGAAAACAGACTCAGTTAAATTTGCAAGCTTATGAAAATGGACACAGTTTAATTTGAATCTTTAAGAAAATGGATAGGCATGTTCATAAAAAGGGACACAGATAAATAGGTTCTTTTTAAATGCTCAACCCAAATATAACAAATAAACGAGGAATTTCGTACTTTTCTTTACTTTTTAAAACACTAAGCTTAATCCTTACTTAGCATAATCCTGAACCCCAAGTCCCGGACTTAGGGGTCAGGTTGTGTGGATATATTATCCATATACATTGTCAGCGCTAAAGATTTCAAATTATTAGCCAGCAAATTAGCCAAATATTAAAAGTATTCGCCAAATGCAAATCTTAATATTTTTATATATTTTTTTTTCTTTCCAGTGGAAAAAATCATACGTCAATACTTTCGCCAAAACACAATTTTATTCGCCATGTTTGCGATTTTATCGCATCTTACAAAGTGGCGAATGTTTAGTGCGGGTCAAGTATATATATTATATTATATATATATTGTGTACATTATATATATTGTGTAAATATATATACAGCTGTTTTGACTTAACTATTGGAACCACATTTGTAAGATTGTAACTTCGATTTGTATTTTGATAATCGAAAATTATTCGAAAATTAAAGATTCAGGAATAAAAAATATCTGTTTTTGTAATATTTTATTATTGTTTCAGTTAATTAAATCAATCTGAAATTATAAAAAGCGATTCTGAGCTAAAATAGACATTAATATTTGATTATTCAATAATATATGATTATTAATACATGATTTTAATTTAGAAAGGGCAGCGTGATCAAACTACGTTAGTATATTAAACTACTACTTAGCTAAATAACCACACCACCCGTCAAAAAAAAGGGCATGTTTATTTAGAGAAAGTACGTTTTTGTGTTTCATATCATAACTACTAAATAAATAGGTAACGCTCAATTAATTAGCAGAGGTTAGGCTAACTTTTTCAACAATTAAGGTAGGCATATGTAGGAGAAAATCAGCTCATTATTTAAAAGTTCTTCAAGTGGGCGTCTTTTTCTTTACTCACTGTACATTAAAATCTGTGTAGTTAAGAAAATTTTCTTCAAATTTGTCCGAAAGCTAAGAGATTTTTGTGAAATACTTTTTCACCAACAGAATATGTTTAGTTGGATACATGTTTAGTGACAATTTTAAAACTTTTGAATCTAATATTCCTGAGATTCGCCTGTTATGCATTTTGTCCGTACTCTTAGTGGTTTATTTTTCTTTCTACGTTACATTTTATAAAATCGTATGGTATTATAAGGGAATCTTAGAAAAATTGCAATTTCTAGTTTTTATAGGCACTATCGTAGCAGTAATAAGATTCAGGAATAAAAAATATCTGTTTTTGTCATATTTTATTATTGTTTCAGTTAATTAAATCAATCTGAAATTATAAAAAACGATTCTGAGCTAAAATCGACATTAATATTTGATTATTCAATAATATATGATTATCAATATAGGATTTTTATGTAGGGAGGGTAGTGTAATGTAACTACGTTAGTATATTAAACTACTACTTAGTGAACTACCACATTGGTATATTAAACTACACTATTTTTTCATTTAACTTGCATTATTATAGATTAAAAAATAAAACGATAATTTAAGTTGCGTTCTAATTTATTAATTTAGACAAAAACATTGTAAACTCGGTAAATAAAATAACTATTTAATGTTTTTTTCGTCTTTTTTTTGAAAAAAATATTTATGTGATTTTTAAAATACAAATTAGTTTCGATGAATTTTGAGATTGTATAGGGATTTTTACGTTAACACCTTTATGGATCACGTGATTATATCACCGTCACGTGATGATGACATCGACGCAACAGACGGTTAATGTGGGTGAATAACGGATCCTTAAACGGTTGTCCGCGGAAAACAATTGAGATCGACTTAACGGTAACAATCATTTTCGCAAAAAATGCTTAGTAAAAAAAACACATATATGATTTTGATTTATAAAAGTATTAATGCCAACAAGTTCTTCTTTTTTCCATGGCATATGAAAATCACTAAAGTTCTGAATTATTTGCCTCGAATGCAGAATTGTGTTTTTGACATCAAAAATTAGTTAACACTATCAAAAACATAAAATGACTGGCACGAAATTCTAAACCTTCGAAGTTAAGTATATTGAGAACATTAAATTTATGTATTGGTTCATAGAAGCGCTTAGGTTTAATTAAAAATAATTTTATCGAAATGGAAAGTAGTTTTAAATTGAAAAAGAAATAGTTTTATATTTGTACTTTCTTATATTATTTTATTTGATTAGAAAGTACTCATCTTCGCAATAAAATTTTAAAAAGACTCGATGAAATAAAGATTTGAGGAAATGTTCAAAGTTTATGATTTCTTATAGACTCGCCAACAAATCAAAAATTATATTTGGGTGTTTTACCGCATGTTTTAACATCTTTTGAATCCTATAAATATTTAAAAAATAATTACCGCATGTTTTTATAATAATTCTTCTTTCTCGTTTCAATAGATTTTTTTTAATGCATGTTAAAATGTATAAAAAAAATACTGTAATGTGTCTACCACTGCAAAATAACAACTCCAATTCACTAGTATATAAGACGTGTTAACTCCATTCTATGTTGGGGTACTTTTTCATGGATGAAGGTTGACATTGTCGATTTCTACTCTCCCCACAATGGTGACCCGGACGTGAAGTGAACATACCTACCTTGACAGAAAATCCCACTTCGATCACGCCTACTTCTATGGATGGACCACATTGAACAATTGACTTGCTACTTGTAACTGCGACATTATCCACCTCCTCTCGCTGTTGCTACTCAGTCTCGATCACAACAATGTACTCACTCGACTGCTAAAGGCAACACAGAGCGACCACGACGGTGGACTTAATACAGCTCTCGCGAACAGAACTAAAAAATACGGTGATCTTAGTACAGCTCTCCCGTCTTCTCACAAAACAACAATGAATCAACTAGTGGTATCTGTTCATCGAATTCTATCACAGATATAATTCTGGTGGGGGAGTTCTGTAGTGTGTCTACTACTACAAAATAACAATTCTAATTCACTGGTACATAAGACGTGTTAACTCGATTCTAGGTTGGGGTACCTTTTCATAGATGAAGGTTGACATTGTCAATTTCTAGTCTTCTCCCAGATAAAGTATTACACTAAATACTTCCTTCAGCAGAATTTTTTTTAACTAAGAAAAAATTATTTGTATGTAATTTTTAAGGTTTTTGATGCTGGTAGAATATTTGATGTGACTGTTTTACCCTTTGTTAAAACCGTCAAAAACTGACACGTGTCAAAAATTTGCCAACTTCTCTCATATTAGAGCAGAAAAATGTATAAATTACTTGCTAGAAAAACAATTGTGCTGTTTTTTTTTAAAAATATTTATAGGATTCAAGAGATGTTAAATGCGATATTATAATTGCAAAACAAAAATTGTACATTTTTCGTAAGAATTATTTCCTTAATTTAAATGTTTCTTGCCTCAAAGTTAGCTATTTTCTTTTCAAAATAGTCTTCATTTCTTCTCTGTCCTCTCTATTTTTCATTTATTCTTGATTTTCCCAAACAATGGTACAAAATTAGACGCATTCAAAACATTTTATACACTAATTTATTATTTACTATAATGCAATTATTCTAAGCTTATCAAAGTTCAATTGCTTTAATTCATAACTGGGAAAGTTCAAACTGTTCTATGTATTTAAGTTTAATATATTACTTACTATGCATTCTAAACTGATCAAAAATCAATTGTTTTTTACTCTAAATATTTCAAGCATCAATTTATTTCTATGCATTTCAAATTGATCAAAGTTTAATTGCTTGATCTAAAATTTTCTATATTAATTTATTTATTTCTATTCATACTAAATTGATTTAAGTTCAATTGCTTCTGTCTAACATTTCATGTATTAATTTATTTATTTCTATTCATTTGGATTCGATTTAAATTTAATTACTTTAGTCTTAGATTTTATGAATTAATTTATTTCTTACTATGCATTCCAAATTGATCAAAGTTTAATTGCTTTTGTCCAACATTTTATGCATTAATTTATTTTTTACTATTCATTTGAAATATATTTAAGTTCAATTGCTTCGGTCCAACATTTTATGCATTAACTTATTTCTTACCATGCATTCCAAATTGATCAAAGTTTAATTGATTTGATATAACATTTTATGCATTAATTTATATCTTATTATGCATTCCAAGTAGATCAAAATTCAATGAATTTCGCTTTAAACTTTGTATGTATTAATTTCTTCTTACAAGGTATTTCAAATTGATCAAAGTTGAATTGCTTTGGTCTAACATTTCGTGTATTAGCTTATTTCTTTCGATACATTCTAATAAGTTAATCAAAGCTCAAATGCTTTGGCTCAAAGCTGGCCAAGTTATGAGCTTTCTTTGCATGTATTTATTTTTTTAATAACAAAAACTACGATGAATTGATTCTCAGCTGAACAACATCTATTACTGTTGAAACAGTTTTAAAAGTTATAGGTAGTAAAAACTGGCAATCCAGGTTTAAAAATTGGCTGCCCTGGCGTAATCTTCTGTTCCCCATGGGCAATTACAGATGATAAAGGTTTTTTTTTTTTTTTCCTGCTATTTCATGTAAGTCCAAGTTGTTGCACATTACGTAAGGGATATTGTTTTGCTTTTTGCCGAAATTCAGCATAAGTGTATATAAATTCCGCGCATGTTTTCACGCATATCTGATACTAATGAAAATAAACCTTGTTCATTTTTAAACCCATGTTCCGATTGATTAAAAATTTCAGATCAAAGTTGAATAGTGATTTAAACACATAATCTTTTTTTTTAATTGTAGAACAATTCAACGACTTTTTGTTGCTTGAATGATAGCTTAATTAAATTGTATTAATTTATTTTAAGCATTAATTACTATCTTGCATTTTTTTGAAGTTCATTTTTAAGACCAAAATGAAATTTTGTGAATTTATTATATCTTAATTTCCCTTTGCTTCCCGCTATAATCCAGCAAAGGTGGACATTTATTAATTATTTAATAAAGCCGCTTTCCTTTAATTGTCGAATGCATTTTTTATGGGCATTTATTTTTTAGAACATAAAGATTGCTGCTATGAACAAATAATTAATTACAATGCAAACTTTTTAGATTTAATTCCAAGTGAGAAACTCACAGAAATCGGAATATTTAATCTTTTAAATCTTCTGTTTGGAGAAATGAACTTCAAAAGAAATTTCTTTTTATTCTTTTTATACTCTGGAAGATTTAAAATGAGTTAAGAGGCTCAAATGTTTATGTAAATGTTCTCCAGATAATTGATAAAATGTTCATTTTATTTATGCATTTCAATGTCTTTTATCATATTTAATTCTTATTTTTTCCCTTGAAAGAATCTATTTCATAATTAGTTCATTTTTTTTAACTTTATCTTCGTGTTAAAAAGTTGCAAATTAGGTTATAATTCTTTCTTTTATGAGTTTAAATCATTGTAATTTCTTTATTGTAAAAGATTTTGTTTCAATAAATGCATTTGATTGTTTTTAAATCATTTAATTTATAAACATTTAGAATTCATAAAATTTTTTGGATGGTGACTTAGAATTGTTACATATTATATTTACATCCCAACAAAGTGAAGCATTTATATTTTTTTAAATTTGTAATATATATAAAAAATTATATTATTTTATTTTTATTAAGTTCAACTTCTATCACAACTTCCACATACACTGCCCTACAATAATGGTAGAGATACTTTCAGTTTTGTAAAAAAAAATTTAAACTTTCTCAACAAATAAACAGAGGATTGTAACTTTAGAGTTCTTTAATTTATGTGATTTTTCAAACTTAGCAATAAGATTTACAGCTTTCAGAAGTTTGAGGGTAAATAATGAAAGAAAACAAGTTTTTTTTTAACACCCTAAGAAATCAAGCAATAAGCTTGTAATTGGTTTCGATTTCTTTGGTTTTTATTTGAAATTACTGTAGAAAATTTCGTAAACCTAGCTTGAATATTTATATAGATATGGACATTTCAATAAAAAAAATTACTTTTTTTCTTGTTTTGCGTTTTTTGCTTATAATTTTAAAAATATTCAATAAAACTAAACAAAATTTTTGTACCAATTTAAAACAGAATACAAAAATTTTGCATTAAATTTTGAAAAAAGTTTGCTCAAAACTATGCAAGATATGAGTATTTAAAGTAGTTCTTTTGTAATGCGCATGCGCGAAAGAAAAGCAAATTTTTTTTCTTCATAATTTTGTAGTGAATCGTATTTGGTAACTAATGATCTTATTTGAATATCTCAAGAAGATAAAGATAAAATGTATCAAGCAATTTTCTATGTTGTTTGAATTTGTAGAATACCTCTGATCATTTTGAGCTGTACTTTAAAAAGTAAAAAAACTACATAAAAAATTTTTCGAAATTTTTAACGTTTTCAAATACGACTTTTTTCCTTGCGAAAAACGATTCACTACAAAATTATGAGAAAATTTTTTTTAAAAATTTTCGCACATGAGCAGTGCAAATTAATTACTTTAAATATTTATATCTTGTGTAGTTTTAAGCTAACTTTTTCACATTTTAAAACAAAGCTTTTGCATTTAATTTTAAATTGCTCCAAAAATTTCGTTTAATTTTATTAAATATTTTCAAAGTTATAGCAAAAAAACGTANTATATATATAAAATTGCTAATATCTCTATAAATATTCAAGCTAAAATTACGAAATTTTATACAGCTGTTGCAAGTAAAAATTGAAGTAATCGATGCAAATTACGAGTTTTTTACTTGATTTTCTGGCATAGGGTGTTTAAAAATACTAGTTCTTTTTATCGGGGTTAATTCAAATGACCAATTTTGAATATAGTTTTCAAATTATAACTGCAAAACAGTAAATCGAATCTAGCAGCATTTAATATACTTTTAGAAATTCAATCGCATAATTTGAGTTCCAACAAATGACAATTTTTTTCATAAATTTACATATTTTAAATACGAAATCGCTTTTTTACAGTGATTCACCTATTATTATTGAGAGCTTATTTTCGAAACGAGAGAGTAAATTATAAAAATTTTCAATGCGCGGTTCGTAATTATGATGCAATATTTCGATCCTTATGCGAATTAATATCGAATATCTTATCTCTCACCATTTTAATAACCTTAGTCGTTTTTTTTTTTTCTTTAGTAGACGAGGCCACCTTTTCACAGATTTTCCTCTGATTACAGCATTTGAACGAGAAAGCGACATATATATACATATTATGGATTGGTTGTTGGAATCTTAAACACCTGCTCTTGGCTGGCCGATTATTCAATCAACCAGAAGAATAACAAAATGGAATGAATTCTCCTGCGGAAACTGCTAGTATCGACTTATCGAACAATTGAGCGAGAAAAGAATTATCTAAAATACCACTTGAGTTATACGGGAGAATGGTTTTGTTAAAAAGAACCACATCGTCTCGAACAACAACTGATTTCAAATGCTGAGGATTTTTTTTTTCTTTTTAGAAAATGCTTAAATCATCTGCTCATTGTTTCTTTTTTTTTCTTTTTTTTTTTTAAGATTTAAAATATCTACGTGGTATTTATAAAACAGCGAAAGATGTTTAAAATCATATTTTGCATGAAAATGAAATCAAGGAAAGTGCTATGACTTTCCCCAACTAGATTGCAGAATTTCCAACTATGAGGCTATGCATGGATATAATTAAACTAAGCATATACACTTTTTGAGCTGCGAGAGTATAGTGGTTAAAGTAAGAAGCTGTCATTGGGACTGACCGGGGTTCGATCTCCGGTGGCGTCCTTAAATCCACCCAACTTTTGATGGATGGATTCTGAGATGATGTAAAAGCGGTCAGTTTGCAATATGAATTGCTGTCCATATCGTCTACCATCATGCTATTGGTCATGAATTTAAAGAGCCTCCATGATACTTCTTGCTCACAACGTACTGCAGAATATACACTTCGAAATATTTTAATGAATACTTGATATTTTTCTATGTAAATCTGTTTATTTTCTTCTCTGGGGAGATAAGAATTATGGCTGAGAAATGAACAAAGTCTTATTCTATTTAAATAAAACGGATGTTAAATACGTATTTTTTTATTAAAAATATTACCATGCCAATCCTGACGGGACAGCACTTGCCCTCTTGCTATCCCTATCTCTGATTGGATAAGACGGCTCATTTATAGATATTTTAGCAAACAATATGAAACAAAATTACAAAATATGTAAAATTTAAAATATACTCTTTTGCTAAAAGACTAGATGTACCATTTTTGCGAAAAAAGGGGGGAAGGACACCAAATTTTTGAAATAATTTGAGAGATGAAAAAATAATATCAATCGTTTTCAATTGTTATTAAAATAAAACTTTTTAAGCTATATTTGATTTTAATCAAATTAAACTAAATACTAGACTAAATTTTAATCATTTTATTTTGTGGTGCATTCTCTTTTTTGGGACAATTAAATGAACAAAAAATTGTCTCTTGGACCCAAAATCAAAATCTACGGTTTCGAATTTCGAATAGTGGAAGCTGTATTAGAGCAGGAAAAGAAAAGTTTAAACTGATTGGATATTTAGTATAAAAAAATTAACATTTTTACTTTTTTTTCTCTTATATGCTTTAAATTAAGGAAAATTTATGAAAGTATCTCAACAATAGGTTTTTTACCATACTCTTCTCCCCCGAAAAGTAGATCGTAACCTTTTTGTCTAGAAACACCATTTTCTTTTTTTTCAATTAAATAAAGTATTTCTTTCCCCCTTTGTATTTAAAAAAAGAAATCATTTTTAAAACTTTTTTAATTGATGGTTTAAACCAGGATTATGTTTTTTTTTCTCATTGTAAGCAGCATAGGGAGGCCCCATTTAAAATGACTGTATTTATTACTATAAAGATCGATCTTAATTATTGAAATAAAATAGAATAAGTATAGAATACAATAAATATATAATGTATTAAAAGAAATAATAATATAAATTAAACGTAAAATATAATATAACAAATGAAAAATATTAAATTAAGTTAAAGTAAAATAAATATGAATAAGCAAGCACTTGCTTTTTTTTTAAATCTATTTTAACAAGACAATCGAACTTAATCAAACTTTTCAGAGGTACAACGAATTCGAAAAAGGTTTTTTTTTAGGAAATTTTCATTCCTAATTTTTTTTTATCGGATAGAGTAACTATTTGTGACTATTACTTATCATTTCTTTTTCTGGAAAATGAAAAATATATATACGTGACTTTTTCTATCAGATAGAATAACTATCAGTGATTATCACTTATCACCTCATTTTTTTTTAATATAACACATATATTTACCTTATTTTTTTATTAGATAGAGTAACTATTTGTGACTATTACTTATCACTTCTTTTTCTGGAAAATGAAAAATATATTTACGTGACTTTTTCTATCAGATAGAGTAACTATCACTTATCACTTCATTTCTTTTAATATAACACATATATTTACCTTATTTTTTTATCGGATAGAGTAACTGTTTGTGACTATAACTTATCACTTCTTTTTCTGGAATATGAAAAATATATTTACGTTACTTTTTCTATCAGATAGAGTAACTATCAGTGACTATCACTTATCACTTCATTTCTTTTAACATAACACATATATTTACATAATTTTTTATTAGATAGAGTAACTATTTGTGACTATTACTAATTTCTTCTTTTTCTGGAAAATGAAAAATATATTTACGTGACTTTTTCTATCAGATAGAATAGCTATCAGTGACGATCACTTATCACTTCATTTTTTTTAAATATTACACACATATTTACCTTATTTTTTTATCAGATAGAGTAACTATCAAGGATTATCATTTATCTTTTCTTTCTCTCGAATATACCTTACCTTTCTTTATCAGATAGAGTAATTATCAGAAACTATAACTAATTACTTCTTGCATATATTTACATATGAAAAAATGTTTTTGAGGAAAATATCAGTTATAATAGTAAATAATTACTGGTAATTACAGATTTTTTACTTCATTCAAATAAATGATTAAATGATATATTCTAATTCCCAGTTTTTTATTTAGTGAATAAACACGTGACTTTTCTACGCAATGATCAAAATTTTCTCTACCGTCTTTGTGGAGAAATATTATGATGGGCTATTCTGTTTAGGTGGCTAGATATTTAAGGCTCACCGCCTGGCTTATAAATTTTATATTATGTTTAATAACCGGCAGTGAACAGCTAACTCAATTTTGAGTATACGACTATCATTGTGCAACTCCGTAGCATTGTAATTTTGAACCCAACCCAGAAATAAAGAGAACTCGTGAATAAAGCTTTGGAATAAACTACCATTCGTGGAAAAATTATAGATTGGACTGACCCACATTTGCGTTACGTGGAGAGGAAGACCACGAAACCTCCCCACCGCTCAACGACAAAGTGATTCTAATCCATGATACTTCTACCACTAAGGATATTTTTCGTCAGCACTGTGTTTGGTGCGAACTGGGAGCAGAATTCTTACCAGCTATCTACCGCTGGGATTCAAACCTCGGTGATCCAATTGAAAGGTGATAACTCTATCCCCGGAGGCACCGCAGCTTGGGATTTAAAATTTTATTTTATTTTATAAACGTCGTTGAACAGCCGACCCAATTTTCAGCTTACGGTTACTAATGTTCAACGTCGTAACATGTAATTTTGAACTCAATCCAGAAGGCAAGGGAACTCCGGGATTAAGCATTGGGTCAAATTTTGCTTGCGTGAACGACTTTTTGGTGGAACTAAGCCACATTTACGTTACATGGAGGGGGAAACCCCGAAAACCTCCCAATGTTAGTCTTGTCTTACGACTACTAATGTTCAGCCATGTAATTTTGAACACAAACCAGAAGACAAGGGAACTCCTGGTCCGAAGGGAGAAATTTGCCTTCGTGGGTGTCTTTTTGATGGAACTAACTGCCATTTGCGCTACATGGAGAGAAAAACCTCCCATGGTTAGCCTGACGGTAAGGGGTCTCTAACCCATAATCCGTCTACCACTGATGATATTTTACGTCAGCACTGTGGTCGGTGCGGTCCGGGAGTGGTATTCGCATCAACCAGTCATCGCTGGGATTCGAACCCGGTTAACCACATTGGGAGGCGAGCACTAACAACAGAGTCGTTGTCTCTCAAGGGATAGAGCACTCGCGTCCTAACGAGGTGACCCAGGTTGGAATCTCGCCAACGATATCTGGTCTATACGGTTTCTGCACTTGGCTAGCACCGAAGGCAGAGCCGATGCAAAAAGTATCCTCGTGAGTTACAATTCTTTTGCCGTTGGACTAACCTTGAAAGGTCTTCGTGGTTTCCCACTACATGCAACTCAATATCAAAACATGAAGGGAAAAAAACAGACCTCCACGAAGTCAAGCTTGTCTTAATACTGAATTTTGGTTCTTATGGGTTAGGTACACGATTACGAAGCTGCAGAGTTGAATATCGATAGACGTAAACTCAAAAGTAAGTCGTCTGTTCTACACAGCTCATAAAATAAGATAAAACGCAATAACAGCAGCAATAACGCTTGCAAAAATATTCATGCAAATAAAAGGAAAAAAGAAATTTGTTTAAAAACATTTTTTAATCTGCGTGTGACTTATAAAGAGTTTAAGAAAAAAACATATTTTTCAATGAGAAAGAAAGATAGTTTAACTCCTTATTAATGTCACTTTCAAATGATTATCTCTCTCTCAGTGATATTGTATCAAAAGCCACCTGTTAATGTTTTCACGATCTTTGATTCAATTTCGATAAACATATTATTCTGAGAAAATATGATTGGCAAGTTCCAAATGAAATTTTTATTGAACAAAATGCTAGATCGATAAGTTTTCATTGCATGCGAGGAAATTAATCTGTTGTTTATAAAGCTAATCACAGTTGCAATGGAATTGTGAGATTTCTTCTTTTTTTTTTGAAAAACATTTCTTAATCGAATGAGTTTCAGGTGAAATTTTCCAATTGTTAATTTTCGTTTTCTTGATATATATATATATA
>NC_092213.1:9702069-9713689 GCF_043381705.1 Parasteatoda tepidariorum
TGGATATGTTTTGAGAGTTGGTTTTGGTTTTTTTTTAATAGTTTGGTGTTGCTTCCCGTCAGTCGAAAAAGAATTATACATTTACACTTAATATCTTACGGTGCAACTTGATTGTGGCCAGAGCATAAAGATTAGACCTATGCAAGCTGACCAGCATTTACGCTTTTTAAAACTGTTTTTTATTCCTATTGAAGGATTAGATATTTAACGATGAAATTCTGAATATGAAAGAAAAGCATTTGAGTCTGATTCTCAGTTTTGTGTTTGGTCTAAACTGCTCTTTATTCCTATTGTAATATCAGACAATTAACATTAAATTTATGGATATAAAGAAAATATTTTTAATTCGAATCAGTAGGGCTAAGTTTGATTACACTAGGGAACATTTTTTTTCCTGTTACATGATATGTTTTATAAATCATAGATGATTTCAAATCTGCACTAAGGAGTCGTGATGGCTCAAGGTATAAGAGCGTTTGCCTTCCAATGAGGTGAACCGGGTTCGAATTCCGGCGTTGGCTGGGATACGAATTCCACATCCGGGTAGCAGCGAACACAGTGCTGACGTGAAATATCATCAGTGGTGCACGGATCATGGGTTAGATTCCCCTTGTCATTCTGCTAACCGAGGGAGGTTCTCGTGGTCTTCCTCTCCATGTAACGCAAATGCGGGTGAGTTCCATCAAAAAATCCTCCACGAAGGAAAATTTCCCCCAATACTTGATCCAGGAGTTCCCTTGTCTTCTGGATTAGGTTCCAAATTACAAGGCTACGGAGTTGAACATTAGTAGTCGTAAACCCAAAATTGGGTTTACGACTGCATATATATATATATATTATATATATATTATATACTTCATTATGAACTTATATATATACATATATATATATATTGCCATAGGATTCTAATCCGAGCGATAACTGATCGATAAGATTTACGCATCCGACTCGCACTGACCACAGTGTTGACGACAAATATCCACACTGGTAGAAGACGGATCATAGGTTAGAATCCCCTTGCCGTCGGTCTAACAGTGGGAGGTTTTCGTGGTTTCCCTTCCATGTAATGGAAGTGCGGATTAGTTTCCTTCCGCGATGGCAAACTTCTTCCAATACTTGATCCTGGAGTTCTCTTGTCTTCTGAACTGGGTTCAAAATTACAAATCTACGGAGTTGAACAATGGTAGCCATAAACTCAAAAATGGGTCTTCTGTTCAACGAAGGCTATAAAGTAAAATAATAAATAAGAGCCGTGGTGGCATAGGAGATAAGGCGATCGCCTCCCACTGAGGCGACCCGGGTTCGAATCCTACTGATGGCTAGTCCATACGAATTCCACATCCGGCTCACTCTGACCACAGTGCTGACGTAAAATATTCTCCGAGGTAGAAGACGGATCATGGGTTAGAGTCCCCTTACCATCAGGCTAACCGTGGAAGGTTACCTTCACGAAAGCAAATTTCTCCCAACATTCCATCCAAGAGTTCCCTTGCCTCTTATATTAAGTTACAAATAACAAGGCTATAGCATGGCTATGTTGGTAGTCATAAACTCAAAATTGGATCAACTGTTCAACGACGGTTATAAAATAAAGTAAAAAAATAATTCTGGGGCACCATGTATATTCCACAATGTTCCAAATCAAAATTCGAGGAAGATAAGATTCACAGTGTCTCAATTGTAATCGAGAAAAACATGAAGACTTTGCAAAGGAACTGGATCCAAGTTTTATTTCGTATTTCTGTTTTTAAACATGATTAACTGACCTAATTGATAGTGAATTCTGAGTGTAATGCGAATTCTTATGTAATGTGAATTTAAAACATTGTTATGTTTCTCAGTGTAAAAGGGGCACAATATTAATTTGTTGCCATAAATAAATATTTCAGTTGAGACAACGGTATTTTTTCATTCTTTCTATGAATAAATTCCTATCTTTAGCATACTTCCATAAAATGATTATTTGGAACATTTTTTTACGATAACTTTTTTTTATTTTTTAATCTTAATTCGTCCGACTTTCTCCCATAACTAATTTAGTAGCTAACACATTTTCAAAGATGCAAGTATAAAACTATTAATTAAACAAATAAAACAAAAAAATATATTTCAGATTTTTTTAAAAAAATCGATATTATGTTCGAATTTCCAGAATTGGATAACGAGTTAAATGAACAAACGATTACGCAGTGGTACTATTTGATAAAACAGAAGATTGTTATAAATATCCCCTGCAAATTGTCACCACGCAGGTGAAGTGAAGTGTCAATATCGAATAAAACTTACCGAGAATCTCGTCATTGAAGTAAAGATTAAACAATCCCTGAAGAACCTACACCTGTTGTATCACGCAAAAGAAACAAATTATCAGCTCCGGTTTATAGAAGAGGAAAACAACTTGTAACTAGGAAATTCCGTGTTTTGCCCTTCGAAAAAGTTAACTTCTTTTTATCGTTTTCTGTTTTAGTATGGCTAAACTTTCAAATAACGTGACATCGTCTGCGACATAAAAAGTTACGGTCCAAGTGACTACCTATCGAAAATAATTAATTAGCGGTTGTAAGAGATTTTCGGTTTGTGTAATTGTGTTATTTAAAACTCCATTTTATATATCTAAAACGAAATGGATACGAACGAGAAATTTAGAAAGAATTTCGATTTAATAATTGTAGGTTATGAATTGTTCTTAGGCTTAAGGCAAGTAATGAAACGCAACGAAAACTTTTGCATGTAATTCATGCAATTTGGAAAAATCTATTATAGGTAAGCAGAAAAAACAATTTTAGCTATATTTGAAAACCATGAAGTACATGTGAGGGAAAATAATACCTGGTTCAAAACAAATCGAATAATTCGTCAATAAAGGAATAAGATTCTAAATCCAGATTATAAGTAATTTTAAAGGAACAAATAGATTAAATTTTTTAATTAAATATCACGAATATTCATACATCTAAGGAATTTAGCGAGTAAATTTATTAATTATTAATTTAATAGCATGAATATTCATATGAATATTTTAATAGCATGAATATTCATTAAATTCTTCAGATGTATGAATATTCATGCTATTAAATTAATAATTAATAAATTTATTCGCTCATCTGAAGAATTTAATGCGTAAATTGTTTAATTATTTAATTAAATAGCATGGGTATTCATACATCTAAACAATTCAATGTGTAAACTCATAAAGCCTAAATTATTAAAATATTTGAATGACTTGAATGACCAAACTGTTTTTTGAAGAAAAACTACCCGGCAAAAAAACGAAAGAATATTCTGTTTCATATCATAAACTGTAATCATTATTGGGAACTTTAAGCTTAACACAAATGAAATGCGAATTACAACGTTATAAAACGTAAATTACCGGGCATCCAAAATATAAAGAAACGGCGAATATCTTGAAAAATTTGCATAGTATTGAAAATCTTAAAATTACTCACAAAAAATATTTTCATAACATGCGTTCAATAGGATAGCAAATTCGACCCCCTAATCTCTTCCTTAGAACTAAAGCTGGAACTTAAGAACTTAAGCTGGAATCAACAACAAAATTTTGGAACAGTAGTCCCCATGTTTTTTTCTCCGCAGATTAGGCCAATGTGAGCGTAACGCTCCCTATAAGTAAAGATGAGGGGAATTGCAGCAATCTAGAAAATATGATCCTAATAGTTTAGTCTGAAAATCAGTTAATTTTAATTGTTTGCGTATTTCACCACTTCTCGGGCACTTTTTAAGAGAAGTGAAAAATGTTGACTAAAAAAAATTTCATACAAAAATAACTTTTTAATAATCATTTATTTTTTTATTATATAAATACTGAAAATTTCGAAAAAGGAGCACTTTTAATAAACAGAACAATAATTTTCGGTTTGTGTTTTTTTCTTTTCTTCTTCCTTCTTTCCGTATTGCAAAGACAGGATTCGACAAGATCGGGGTAACAAAAGATATTATCAGTTAGTTGTAACTGATAATAAATTCATTGACGCTTTTTCGGCATCTTTTTGTAGTCAGAAAACGATACTTTTCTTTTTTATCAAAGTTTTTATTTGGTAGAAACAAAAATGATTTCTAGAGTTCTTCTACGAATGTTATTTTATGACTCTTTGCATTCACATTAAAGTCACACGATTTTGTGCTTTATAGTGTGCGTAGAATTGAATTTTTAATCCCCGTTCAAAATTTAAGACTGCATCAACATTTACTGACTTAATTAGAAAATCATACTTCTATTTAATGTAAGTGAAAAATACAGCTTATCTTTTCTTTACTTGAAATTTTAGTTCTATTCCTTCATTTTTAATCATTCGAGTAAATGTATGATCTATTTTCAAATAGAATGATTATTTGATGTTCGTGAATAAATAAGTGTAAAAAAAGTCACAAAAGTTTAAAAATAAAGCAAGAAATGTTTTCTCTGCATATCACCAATTACAAAAAAACATTACTATAAAAAAGATAATATAGTAAATCAACTACAGCGAAAAAATGTCTTTAAAAGTCATAATTTATCGTTCCAATAATCAGAAACTATTAGCATATGGGAAAAAAAAGGCCTACTTGTAACGAAAACAACATTATAATACATATTATTGTTAAATTTTTAGTTAAACCAATTGTAGTTTGAAAAAGTTATCGTGAGTTTGTAATTATAAAAAACACTATTTTGAAGGAACACTATTAAAAAAAAATATGTACAATTTTAAATCCCCATTCGCCTCCCATAGTTTAAAAATAAAAATGAGCTACACAGCTTAAAAGTTTTATTATTGCAAAAATTGTAACTTGGATCTCTCTCTTCTAGCAGCAAAGATGCAAACAAAAGTAACTTCATTTACACATCGACCGAAATGGAAGTATAAACAGACCGTTTTCTGATTCATTCAATTTAAATAAATGTAGAATATAATAGGCAAATTAAATAAGCTTTTATTTGATCCTAGCACTGATTATAGGCTTCTTCGCAAACATGACTTGCGCTTCTTTGCAAACAAGCAGTGATTATATGCTTCTTTTGGTGACATAAACAGGCTACTGCTGTTTATGCTACCAGAGTAAAGAAAATAAATAAATAAATAAATCAGATTCGTATTTGTTTTAACGTTACTTCTCTGTACGCTACAGCCTGTTTATGCTACCAAAGTAAAGAAAATAAATAAATCTGATTAGTTTTTGTTTTAACGAAAATCCTTTTTCAGTTCATTCATTTTCAGTTTATGCATACACTAAAATCTATGAGAAACTAAATTAAATGACACTCCAGTCCTGTGAATTCAACTGTTGGATATGTAACCCAATTTTAAAACTAGTAGTATTGAAACGATCTAATGAAAAATTTCATTCTTCATTCAGTCACTCAATATTTTCAAAATAAGAGATAAAATTTAGATCAATATATGTTTTTAAAATAATTAATAAAATTTAGATCATTGCATATTTTCAAAATAATTAAGAGTCTTTCGTTAATTTATGTGTTCACAATTGCTAATGAAATTTAGTCATCAAATTTGGTATTCCGAGAAAGATGGTGCATAATTCCACAGTCGAAAAAAATTGGGAACAGTTACCTTCCACCATTCCTTTTTAAGACTTAAAAAAAACTTTTTCGGGTAAATAGAAAAAGCAATAGATGGCGACACTACGAAACTTTCAAATAATAAAATCAAAAGCAATGGTAGGGGGAATACACGGCACGAGTCAGCAAGTTTGTGATCATTGCAGGGAATAAAACACGCGACAACAGATGGCAGATATCAACATTTGATGATCGTTTGATCCATTCCTCTTCAAAATCATTGCAGACGATCAGAAGAGATGCCACGCTCTTTTTTGATAAAGAAGAAACCCTTCTCCAATAAGATTGGAGTGATGATCACGCATTGCGATAGTGCCGCAAATAGCGGTGGGCTAAATTTAATTCATTCGCAAAGTGAAGAAATTCCTTCCTCATTAGGTATGATAATAATTTTAATTTTTTTTTTCATTGATAAAATAAATTAAAAAAGTAAATTTATTATTACTGGAAAAATCGTTTGCTTTTTCAATCTTATTGTTTTCATTTCATCTTTTGCTTCTTTTTTCTTATTCGTTTTTTCTTTTTTCAGAAATGAATTTATTAACTTATTTATAAAATTATTTTTCATATATTAGAAATCTTATTAATTGCAATATTTTTAGTAAAAAATATTAATTACATTTTAATTTAAAAACCTATTATTGCGTAAAACATAATAACGCAATGGATAAACAAAATTAATACTATCTTATGCTTACTGTTATTATGTAATACTGATAAAAACTCATTACTGATTTTATTTATTACTGATTTTTTATTTATTTATTGCTGATTAAAACTCTTATTTTTAAAATGGTAATTTTCAGAATCTATTTAACTTAGTAATTTCGAACTTGATATTTTTGCATGAAAAAAAGAATCAATTCTACAGGATGTAATACTTTGTTATGCCTTACAAATAGTTTATTATGCTATACTTTATTAAGTCTTACATTATATGCAATGAATTACAATGAAAAAGGCAAGCTTCATCACCAATAATTTGTATAACAGTATGTAGCACCATAGCATCGTTTTTGTTTAAAATTTCTACAGCTTTTTAAGAAAGAAAAAAAAAGAAAAAGAAATCAAAATAATTATCATACTTCTTAACTGAACTTTTATTTTTCTATTTTTATAACTAAATTTTTTTTTAGAAAACAGAAAATTGTTCAAAATAAATGCTTAACGTATTCAACACTACTCAAATTATTACAATCTAACAAATTGAATACTAAGCATATTGTTACCAATAGATAGAGAAAAGTCCTAGTTTATGGTGCCACGAAAGTGAAATATATTTATAAATTATACATTATAGACTATATATTATATATATATCATATATTTATAGAGAATAAATAATTACTGAAAATAAAACATTTCATATCCATTAAATTATTTCGGATAGATAAATGTATGGATAGGTAGACGCGAACTTAGTTGTTAATGAGTAAAAAAAGAGTTAATAAGTAAAAGTAATTAATAAGTAAATAATTAATAAAGTTAATAAGTATGTAAGTAGTTAATAAGTAAATATAATATTTTCTAAAACCAATATACCCTCCTGACTAAATTATTCTTAAATATTACCGATATAACTTGAAATGGCATAATGGTTCAGGCACTATGCTGTTACTATAAAATACGGGATTCTTTTCTCTTTTTCGGCTTGAAGCTTATCCAACTTTAGATCGATGGGTACCTGCTTGTCTAGCAAATAAAGGCTGCAAGTGCGCAATGCTGACCACATTACCACTATCAAGCCGTTGGTCATGAAATTTACTTTCTTCTGCTTCAGGTCATAAATTGGGAATTAAAAATGCGAGCTTCGAGATCTGTAAATGTATTGACAAGTATGTTTTCTGCGTTAGAATTCTTTACTTAATTGCACTTGCACTTATTAAATACAATCATAACAAGTAATAGAACATCCAAATCATGACATTTTGAACTAAGTACTTTTGAGTATTCTATCGTTAGATTGAATGTTATTCAGAAAGATTATTGTTTTTTTATCTCTGTATCAAAAAAGTAATTTACTTAATTGCACTTGCACTTATTAAATACAATCATAACAAGTAATAGAACATCCAAATCATGACATTTTGAACTAAGTACTTTTGAGTATTCTATCGTTGTATTGAATGTTATTCAGAAAGATTATTGTTTTTTTTTATCTCTGTATCAAAAGAGTAATTTACTTAATTGCACTTGCACTTATTAAATACAATCATAACAAGTAATAGAACATCCAAATCATGACATTTTGAACTAAGTACTTTTGAGTATTCTATCGTTACATTGAATGTTATTCAGGAAGATTATTGTTTTTTTATCTCTGTATCCAAAAAGTAATTTACTTAATTGCACTTGCACTTATTAAATACAATCATAACAAGTAATGGAACATCCAAATCACCAATCTTTTGAACTAAGTACTTTTATGTATTCTGTCGTTAGATTGAATGTTATTCAGAAAGATTATTGTTTTTTTATCTCTGTATCCAAAAAGTAATTTACTTAATTGCGCTTGCACTTATTAAATACAATCATAACAAGTAATAGAACATCCAAATCATGACATTTTGAACTAAGTACTTTTGAGTATTCTATCGTTATATCGAATGTTATTCAGAAAGATTATTGTTTTTTTATCTCTGTATCCAAAAAGTAATTTACTTAATTGCACTTGCACTTATTAAATACAATCACAACAAGTAATAGAACATCCAAATCATGACATTTTGAACAAAGTACTTTTGAGTATTCTATCGTTATATTGAATGTTATTCAGAAGGATTATTGTTTCTTATCTGCCTCCAAAATATACTTAACCCTTTAAAACAGAATTTGTATTAAACATATTTTTTATACTTCTTTCATTATTTTGCTTTAGTGTAGGTCAAAATAAGGGGAAATTATCTTCTTTTTTTTCTTTCGTTTACATCTTCATGATGGGAGAGTCATATATGCATTCTCAGGGCGGTGACAATCACGGTTAAAAAAGGTAAAACTGGTAGTCAAACTATTTTTATAGCCGTTTATTTGTGGGCAGAGTAATAATAGTTATCCTTATTTATGTCCCCAAGACTTAGTTCAAATTAAAGATTATATAGTTACACTTTTAACAAACATAGATTGAATGTATTAGATTTAAAGTGAATGCAAAAATGAGGTTGTCAAATTTGCCATGACCAAACTTAAGCTACCGCTTTTTATTTTTTTCCCATCCTGTTTCTGATTCCATACGGATATATTTGTGACTCGCCCGTCCCGAAAAGCTTAAAGGTAAAATTTTCTAAACACGGCTCACTTCCAAATAATAATTTTTAAATTATGCACTTATTTGCATATTATTTAGTTCTAAGAGAAACACTTATTCAGCATTAAAAATTTTTTTAATTTGCAAAATCAACTATTGATAGTTTTTTTCAATCTACTTCTTTTTTTGATTTAATATTTAAGTACAAATAATTCCGACAGTATAAAATATTTTTCTAGTAACTATTAGACTGTTTTTTGCAATTAAAAAATTCCAAAATGTATTTTTGCTTGTAATTAGTGATTCAGAAAGAAATATATATAAAGGGGACAATGATGTCCCTTCTTCGTTAAAGAATGAAAAGAGGACACCATACCGCGAGAGAAGTTTTTCATGTCAAAATTTGTCTACTCCATTGGTATTTTAAAATTTAAAGTATAGAAAAAAAAATATTTTCAATATCAAAATGCAAACAAATGATTGCAGGATAACTTAATCTAATAATAAGTAATCTGCCATATTTTTTCTGCATTTAAACTTTATGGTTTAGGTTTAAAACCATGAATTACTTAACTCGGGTTTAACCATGAGTTAAGTGTGGTTAAATTTAAGTTTCTTAAAGGCAGACTTAGATAAAATGAAAAACTTTCAATGAACATAAAATCTCAATTGAAAAACTTTCTGTACGCATTGATTAATTCTTGTAATTTGTTTTACCCCTTTCGTCGCCATCTTGTTTTCGAGGAATTTGTTCGAAATTTTTTTTATAATGTTTAATTTTTATAGAACTCTGTATTGATTCATACCACGGGGTTGAATTTGGTAAAAAACCAAAAAAAAAAAAAATTGAAAGTAGAAAAGCCAAAAACGTTACGTGTAAGAGGACGTTTTTTAATAATTGAAAAATCTCTGAAATTTGAGCGAGAAAAAAGTGCTTGTTGATTTATGCTTCCTACATACATAGGAAGTATTTATCCACAGATTGTTATCAACATTTAAAAAAAAAAATATCGATGCGAGTACTTTATTTATTTATTTAAATTGTGTGAATATGAATCTCGATGTTTGATTTTAAAATCGCATTAATACGAATCCTGATGTTTGGTTTTAAAATCGCGTGAATGCGAATCTCGAGATTTGATTTTAGAATGGCGTTAAAAGGCGACAAGGGGCTTTCAAATTTTTTTTTTGAAATTATGAAGGGATTTGCTTGAAATTTTCAGAATACATTTANTGCGAAAAACGAATAAACATCGAATGATATAAGGTCTCAAAAGTGATTCTGATTCTATCGCTCATCAGTCAAGGCCGTCTCAATATAACGAAACAATATCGTCTTCCACAGCGCGAGTTGGCATCGGAACGTAAGAGAAAGTCCTTGCGTGTATCGCTATATCGTTATATTGTCTTCGTCACTCGACGGCTTAAATCAGATTTCTGATGCATCGCTTGGAATGAAAGTCGCTGTATCGGTTTGCGATATAGGCGTTAAATCGATATGTCGCGATATATCGATTTATAGCCCAGTCCTAGTTGTAATTAATTCTATTGCTGTTCCAAGTACTTCACGGAAATCGTTCGACTTCATTTTTTTGCCAAAATATTTTTGAACGCAAGGAAATAAATTTATTTACCAAGTTGGAAACATATTTCTTGAAAATAATTACGATTTTACTTTATTTCGAAAAACCATATAAAATATTTGAAATTTAGAATCCAATCTTGAAAAGGCCTAAATTTTAACAGCTCCCAAAATTAAATTGAAAAAAAAAATGGTCGTTTCTAATGCTATTTGTTCATGCATATACGCACAAATATATATGTAAGCATTCTGCTTTATTTATGTTCATTTATAGAACCTTCACTTAAAAGAAATTCTCGAGACATTCACTGGTTTGTAATAGTTTTTTGTTTAACTGTCACCTCATCTTGAAATCATAAAGTTTGAGATGCCCTTTAAGTGTTACAAGTGATTTTTTTCCCCTTAAGAATCGTAAATTAGATGTGTAGAGGGTTGTTAACTAGAGTATTTATCCGAAACTTTTAAAGTGCCTACCTGGAAACAATACCAATAAACAGCTCTATGTAAAAAGAAAATTTTAGCTTATCTTCATATTATTCCAACTGCGATAAATTTCTAAATTTCAATAACTATTCAAATACACTGCTGGAAATTTTGAAATTTGTTGAACGAGAACACTGTTCTAATTTACAGCAAATTCAATAAGATGCTAAGTTTAAACCAAATCATCCAATTTAATTGGATTAGGATGCTTCACTCCTAGCTCGCTCCGCTCATCAGTCCCCGTAATTTCTTCTGATTTATCATTTATAAGTTCTCCAGGAAGGCAAATTTCTCCCAAAACTTGATCCAAGAGTTATCTTCTGGATTTTCTCGGATATATATATATATAGAGAGAGAGATAGTGAGAGAAAACAAGGGAAAAATTACAGAACAATGAAAAAAGGGGGAAAAAAGAGAAAAATAATAATAAAAATAAAAGTAACAAAAAACCGGTAAAAAAAGTCCAAAAATTTTAAAAAATCCGAAAAATAAAAGATATAATCTTTTCACCAGCTCACACGATTATATCCGCAAAAAATAGTGCTTTCTAATATTGCATCAATATAGCCAAAGCAAAATTTATCAATACAATAGTGTGAGAAACACTCAAAAAATTTTGCAAAAAATTACAGCAAATAAAATAGAACACAATAAGTATAAATATCACGTAGAAACAGAAAATAAAATATAAAGAATATGCTATATATATATATATATATATATATATATA
>NC_092213.1:9713868-9850954 GCF_043381705.1 Parasteatoda tepidariorum
TATATATATATATATAAGAGCCATTTCTCTGACGATTCGATTAAAATCTGTTTGCGAACATAGGTATTTTATATACAATTTATTTTATGTACAATATTTTATATATATTAAATACAATTTGCTCATGCATAACATTGTACACGAAGCTGATCGAATTTCCTTAAAAGTGATTTAAAATAGTATATTAATGTAATTTGCAGCAAAAAATAATAATTGCAAAAAGTTCAATACATTTAGACGCCGATTTAAATAAGTCTATCTTAAAATGTAGCGTATTAAGGCAAATATCATAGGATTAAGCAAAAGCAAAAACGTAAGGAGAGTAAAATAAGAAAAATAAATATCAAAAGCAAATACCTCTAGATTAAGGATAATTTTATTGGAAAAAATACCTTTATGGATTTTATTAATTTTGTCCTATTGACAACCAAAAACATATGGAAATTAATGTGGGAAAACTGGATCCTACCGTGATTTTGCGGCTAATAAAAATGAAACGAAAACAATGGGAAACTGTGTTAGACCATTCGGTTTTTATTTTCGATAGAGATTTACAGCTCGTATTTGAAAATATTTATTAAAGTAACAATAGTCTCTGATTTAACAACGTTCACATTCCTGATTGGTTGGTTGATGCATTTGAAGCGTAAGACATTCGTATTGTCAACGATTTCATTGGATCCTGTGACACATAGCATTTGACTTTTATATATAGGTTAGAAACGTCAATATTTTCTATAAAAACACGTAACATTTTGTTTTCAAAATATACAATTATTGCAGCTATATTTAAGGACATTTTGTTAAACGTAACGAAATAGACGGATTACCTAGATTAAAATAAAATACTAAAATAAAATTAAAATAAAATAAAATACAGTGACTGCCCTTTCGATTATTTAATACAAAGAGAAAATGCAGGAACAAAAAATAAATACATCTTATCTTTCATATTTTGCAGGTTCAAAGTTACACCACTTAGTGCAATTTTTAAATTTCTTTTCCTCCAAAATTCATCGATATCTATTTACCTATATCTTGCTTAAAAATCTATCTGATCCATCTATAACTTACTCTAAAATCTATCCGAGCTATCTATAGCTTGCTCTGAAATCTATCTATAACCTATCTATCTATCTGCATACATCTTGCTCCGAAATCTATCTATAATCTATCATTTATTTTTAGGCAATCCAAAACTAATGGAAAGTCAAATGGAAGATTACAGAAATATCTCTCTGCAGCAAAGATTAAATCCATTATGTCATGAAGAAGACATAAAACATTTCTTAAGAATGCCATTTTTCTTTTTTCCTTACCAACACACTTCTTTTACAAATCCATTACTGCCCTACTGGAGAAATCAACATTTGCAATCCGCTGGCTCACTGGAACAATACCTTTTAGCAACCACGACGGCGCAGAAAGAAGCAAGCCATTACAAAAACCTTATATGGAGGCCTACAGATTTTGATTTGGATAAAAACAATGAAACAGTTCCACTTTACAATTTAAAATGTGACCGCTGTGGTGAAATAAGCAGCAAACGATTTTCTATTTCGAATAGAATGTGCACACAATGCATCGTGGAATCTAGTCCTATCGAAAAATCTCTGAAAAGGCCTGCTGTGAATAATTCGTCTCTTGAAATCAAAAGACGACATATGTTAGACAGAACGCCTCCTCCTCTGAGAAAAATGGAATTAAATAAAATCAAAAATGCGTCTAGCACGAAAACGACTTCAACTTTAAAGCCGCTGTTGCCAATAAATCAAATAGTAAAACAGGTGACGAATGTGGATAATATTGAAAATAAGTCAAAACAATTATTTCCTCAGAAGCTGGTGAGTATCTTTGCTTCATTTCGTTATAGAAATATTGATGTGATAATTAAACTTTTTATTGTCAAGGCCGTTTTATAAAAAAAATGTCGTTTACTCTAAAAAATATATGGTGTTTTCAATATAAATGTAAACAAAGATCTCGATCTCTTGACCTGCTCTATTTCCGGTTAGAAAGTATACAGCTGCTTATTACTTCTGCGAGACGATATTTTCAAACAAATAATGTTATTTTTAATAAAAGAAAGAAATTATATAGTTTCTGAGCTCAATTATGTTGTTTTCATAAGAAATCAATTATATTAAGTAATTCTGGTGAGTTTGAAGTTTAAATTTTGTTTTAGTTTTATTAAAAAAGGTGACATAGTTGCTAGATTTAGAAAGAAATCGCTTTTCCTGGTTTGGTTTCTCTTGTTTATTACTGTTTTTTCTTGTTGCAAGCCGTGCACCATCATGCGTTAGTGTTAGCTTATTGTTCGAGCAGCGAGATTAAGTTCATTTTACAAATTATCATTTAGGTTTAAATTTCCAAATTGGTATATTGTTAACAAGGTAAGAAGTGTTTTATAACGATTCGTTCTTCAAATGACAATTCTTAGGTCTTGAAATGGAAGGTCTTGAAATGGCGATTCTTATAACGATTCTTCTTTTATACACAAGGTTAACAAATACACGTGTACGAGAAATACTACTCAAGAGAGTCCCAAAACACAATGATCATATTGTGAACCAAATGGCTACAAGACGCGCCAAAACCAGTAACCCTGAACTATAGGCAGTAAGGAGCTTGCAGCGCTCCCTAGTGTAGAGCACACCATATACTGGAATTTTTTTTCGCACTCAGAAAAAAAAAACGGCTTTAGGGAGGATGAATACGAATCAGAATAGTACCGAATTTTAAGTCCTTTTGGGTTATGATGACAGTGCCTTGCAAGCAGTTCATATGCGTTTCTAACTTTTGCATCCATATTTTAAGCCTGATTCATACAAAATAGTGGGGAAAATTTTGTTCTTTCTGGATCAAATAGTGGAGAAAATTTGCCATCGTGATGAAACTTCCCCGCATTGTGCTACGTGGAGAGGAAAACCACGAAAATCTCCCATGGTTAGCCTTACGCCAAGGGGACTCTAACCCATAATCCGTCTACCACTGAGGGTATTTTACGTTAGCACTGTTGTCGGTGTGAGTCGGGTGCGGAATTCATATTGACTAGCCATCGCTGGAATTCGAACCCGGTTCACCTCATTGGAAGGCGACCGCTCTATCCCCCGAGCCACCAAGCCTCTATGTGGTTAAGATTGATTTTAAAAATATGAACTCATTTAGAGATGTATCGGAGCCGGGTACCCGGCGGAAATAGAAACTTACACCTTCGGCCGGATCTGGGTACTCGGTAAAAATTTGGATTTATTACTTCCAGTACCCGACCAGGTTATGGAAAACGATATGAAAATTATGTAATTTTCTATCGAAAATATCGTCAAAGAGATTTATAGTGTGCCTACATATAAAAATATGCTTTTTATTTTCATATTTTTTAATAAACTAAATTTTATTTATTTTTATTTTTTTAAAAGAAATGTGAATGACTGTTCTGATATAGAATGAATGATGTAAAAGTTTGCTAAGAAATGCAGACATCTACTAATAATGGATTTAATAATAAATTAATTCATCGTTTGATTCACTTAAACTTTCAATAGCATAATGAAGTTTCTGTAAAACGTCGGATATTTTTTAAAACATTTTGACAAAATAACGATTTATTAGATGAAAAATGTTTTAACTATCGGGGTTTAATTTTTAACATCTAATAACTATAAAAATAATTTATGAGCAATGAGATTTATCTTTGTACAATCTCTTTCACTTCACGACACACACTGAGAAATTTTATCGTATAACTTGTAACCAAAATTAAAAACAAAAGATTTATAAAAGCGAATTTGCTGTCTTTTATTGTTACAATTCTCTCTTCATATTCAAGTAATTTTGGGCTTCAAAAATGATAAAGTAATTTCTAGAAGCGACTTATAGATAAGTAAAAAAAAATTTCCGTATTTATGTAACATAAATAGGAAGAAAGAAAAAAGACGATAACCTTTCATGGGTTACCCTGACGGTAAGAGAAATTGTAAAACATTAAATAGATTCAGCAAACGAGAAAGGAACAAGTTTTCTAGCAAAAATACAATTTAAAGTTACCGATGACCGTTTTTATCAATGCATGCTTTACTTTAATATAAATGTAAACCAATTAATATGTTATAAAACATTTCCGAAAGAGTTTTAAGTAATTTTCATTTTATTTAATTTACGGTGTTGAACAGCCAATCCAATTTTGAGTTTACGACTATCAATGTTCAACTCCGTAGTCTTGTCATTTTGAACCCAACCCATAAAACAAGGAAATTCCTGAATCAAGCATTGGGCAAAACTTTTTGATGGAACTAAACCGCATTTGCGTTACATATTGAGGAAAACCACACAATCCTCCTACGGTTAACCCAGAGGCAAAGAGGTCCAAACCCATGAGTCATCTACCACTAAGGATATTTTACGTCAGCACTGTGGTCGGTACGAGCCGGGTGTAGAACTCGTATCAGCCAGCCACAGCTGAGATTCGAACCTGGTTCACCCCATTTTAAGGCGAATGCTCTATCCGCTGAGCCACCGTGACTCTGTGTTAAGTTAAATAAAAATAAAGAGGTTCTATTTTGCTTTTAAAATAAAAACTTTTTTTTCAAACTATATGTTTTTTTAAACTCTGTTAAATTAAAGGACAAGAGACACAAGAGAAAACACACAAGAGAAAATGACTTCACAGTTCAGTGTTTACTTCTCTTCCTGACTCCATGTAACTTTTACTGTAATCCACATTTATGTTAAAGCCCTTCATTAGAATTTTATTATTTTACGAAGTTATCCATAGATGGCAGCACAAACTAAAAGTGAGAAGACTACTTCCCATCAACATTTAAAAATTAATGATTTTGTTGAGAAGTATGCTTCCCACGGTCTTGTCCAGAATTAAATAAATAGCCAACTACTAGTCATTGAACTAATTATACTTGGCTTCGGAATTTATGAATATAAAGGCAGTTCATTAAAAAAAAATAGTTCGCTCAATAATTTATAATTGTTTTGTATTAGCAGAGAAACGCACGCATTTCATTTTCGTAATAGCTTTCGGAGTCCAGAAAATCCACAGCTCTGAAACGATATTTCATTTCTTCTTAGGAGAATGACGGCGGACAAAAAAGAAACGAACATCCACCTTCAGTGGGTTCCAAGATATTCACTTGTAAGCAGTGTGGAAAGTCCTTCAAGCGATCCTCTACGCTGTCAACCCATCTTCTGATCCACCTGAACATTAGGCCCTACCCCTGCACCTACTGCGGGAAGAGTTTCCACCAAAAGTCAGACATGAAAAAGCACACCTACATACACACAGGTAAAGCAACATTTATAAAATAATTTCAAATATTCAATGCGAAACTAGATCTCTCAAATATTCTAGGATTCTGTTTAAATATTTGAGGCGATTCGATTCAAATTAACTCAACTCACTTTTTAAAAAAGCTAACTTTTTTGTTTCTTTGCAATTAGCTATTTTCTAGAAGAGTTCCTTTCATATTCTACTATATCTTTGTAACCCTTTATACTAAAAAATAAGAAAAAGTGATTAACTTTTATTAATTTCTTTATTAAAAAAAAAAAGCTTTTAGCTTTGTGAATAGAAGATTTTAAGAATTATTTCTAAATTTTTAATTTTAGAAAAGGGCTGGTTGCAAATTTTTCTAATTCAATGATTTTAAAACATGAAGAGCATGATAGTAAATTTTAGTTATAACATATGCACACTATTTCAACACAACGAAAGAACAGCCATTTTAGCATTATGTTTTTTAAAAGTCATCACGAAAATTTAAGTAAAAGAAAATGTAGGGTGGATTTTAAAAAAGAGACATTCTAGAATACTTTTTGGTTTTTTTTAAAAAATACTTCAAGGGTTATAATTTAATTATTAAGATACAATATTTCTTTGATTCAATTGCTATAATTTAATTTGATAAGAATATAAGATACAATTATTATGACTTATATTTCTTTGATGTAATTGTTATGAAACAATAATAAACAGACTTCCTGAAATACTTCTTTGGTTCAATGATTAGAAAATAGTTAGATGCATTTGATTCAATTATAGGAGATTTTCTGGAATTTTATATTGAACTATACTTCAAGAGGCTTTCCAGAATATTTTTTATATAGAATTAAAAGAAAACCTTAACTGCAAAGAAATCTGAGTCACACTAATTGCATCATATATAATAATTGTATTATATATGATACAATTATTATGACTTCTATTTCCTTGATGTAATTAATACGAAACAATAATCAAAGAGACTTCTTAAAATACTTTTTTGGATCAATAATTAGATGCATTTGATTCAATTATAGGAGATCTCCTGGAATTTCTTATTGATTCAATTATAGGAGATCTCCTGGAATTTCTTATTGATTAAATTATAGGAGATTTTCTGGAATTTTATATTGAACTATACTTCAATAATAAAAGAGACTTTTTAGAATAGTTTTCTTAAGTACAATTAAAAGAAAAACTTAACTGGGTTTGATATGAAACATATCATACTATTTTGAACAGCCTTTAGAACTTTTAATCAAAAAACCTTCTTTGAATATACTAAGAAATTTTTTTTCTTCAACTTGCAGGTGAAAAACCACATAAGTGTGAAGTTTGTGGCAAAGCTTTCAGTCAATCTTCGAACCTCATCACTCACAGTCGTAAACATTCTGGATTCAAGCCTTTCCCCTGCGGTGTCTGCAGTAGAACATTCCAGAGGAAAATCGACCTCCTACGACACATGGATTCTAAACACTATTCTATGACCTATTTAGATGCCTCTACTAGTCTGTAAATATTTATACACTATATTCTATGTAAAAAATAAATTTATCTGCACATAACTCTCTCATTACTTGCATGTACATTTTTATGTATTTTTTTTTAAATATCATGGGGCATTTTATTTTATAACCAGCATTGAATAGCTGACCCAATTCTGAGTTAATGACTATCAATGTTCAACTCTATAGCTATGCAATTTTGAACCCAACCTTCAGTCCCTAGTCACATTATTAGACGCACTATAAGATTTTATTTAAATTCTTAATTATCAAGAGATACTATACAACATTAATGTTTTTACGCGACTAAAACTGGTTTACACTTGTTTATGTTCGTGTATCAGTTGGTTATCATTGTAATGCAGTATGTTAAAAATAAATACACATAGGAAGTATAGAAAAAAAATCTCCTGAATAAAAACCCATTACATGTATGTTTAAATATGAAAGAATTGCATATAAACTCATTCAAAGCATGCAATTATTTAAACACTACAGTGCGTCGAATAATTTGGTCTATATATTATAATATACTAGTATAATACCTGATATAATAAGTTTTCTATAATTATATACTACATCGTCTAATTTATCCGATTGTCGAATTTATATTATCTATCGACTAATTCAACCAATTGATACACAAACGCATACAACTGCAAACTGGTTTCAGTAACGTAAAAACAATAAAGCTGCATAGTATCACCTGATAATTAAGATTTCATATCGAATTTCATAGTGCACCTGTAGAAGACAATGGAACTCCTTGATTCAGGGATCCATAATTGGGACAAACTAGCCTCTATGGAGGACTTTTTTCGACGGAACCAACCCGCATTCACATTACATGAAGAGGAAAACCATGAAATCTCCTTACACTAAGTCCGGTAACAGGGGTTTTTAACCCATGGTCCGTCTACTACTGAAGATTATTTTCATCAGCGCCGAGAACGGTGTGAGCCTGGAGCAGACTTCCTATTAATCAGCCACTGTTGGGATTCAAACCTGGTCACCTCACTAGAAGTCACCTGAGCATGGGCGTCGTTTGCAGGGGATCGGACAGTCTCACTAATTAGAAATCTTTTCAAGTCCCCTCTAATATTTCAGACAAATAACGAAAATTTTCACGAATGATTATTCATATGAACTTATGAAAGGTAGAAAGCAAGAAAGAAATTTATTGTTTTAAGTGGTTTAACAAATTAAATAATAATTATTTGAAGAGGGAAATTTAAAGAAATAATGTGACCATGAATTTTAATTTAGTCCCCCTCAAAAATTCGATGCCAGCGTTCCCCAAGCACTCATTATGGGACACTTGACGTTCGCTCGGATGAACTATTGAGAACATATTTTTCACATTATTGCAACGTGTTCCATATTATGAAGATCAAAAATACCAAACATGCCAATTACCAAACTAGGTATCAATACCTAGAAGTACAACAGCACAGAAATATACACAGTTAGCGATTAGGAAATTAAAATTAGCGCAATTTAAAGGTGTATATATTACTACTTAATTCTATAAAGGTAATTCAAATATTTAGGAAATTAAGCATGAATTTACTATTTTAAAATAAAGAGAATAACACCTAGCTGATGGTATTAAATTAAAAAATTATGCAAAACTGAAATTTCATACATCATTATAAAATAAAATTTTATTGATTACATGGAATCAATGTTCTTGTTTTTGTTTAAAATAGAACTAGCCCCCGTTGTCTTTTTAGCATCCTCCATTTTAAATGCTATAAAGTTCTGCTCACAGCATTTCAAATTTCAGTTTATTTTCTTTTGATTTCTGTAAGGAGAGACGTTTTAGAATAGCGTATTCGAAAGGGGAAAACAGAGATTTCTTTCCTTCTTTTCTATTTCATTCCTATCATATCGTTTTTTTCCATTAATTGCAAACAACAAAATTCCATAACTCTTGATGGCCAATGGAAACAAAAACTTATTTGAAACAAACTCTTACATAAATTATCAATAATAGTAATTTTTTATTTGAAACAAACTCTTACATAAATTATCAATAATAGTAATTTTATTAGTCAATCAGAAGACCATAATCTTGAAATCGTAATGGTTAAAAACATTGTTTTTCCAGTAATAATAAAAATTAAAATAAACTTCTTAGAAGTTTGAAAGTGAAAAATAAAGTTGAAGAAAATTTTAAAACATGTAAAACATTTAATACAAGAAACAAAAGTTTTCCCTAAAAATTAAAATGGGCAGGGCACTGATAAAATGAACTTTTAAAGGTGCGTTTTCTCTTTTTTAAAAAAAAGGTATTTAAAATTACTTACAAAAATTTAGCGAGTTGAGAATAATCGTAACAAAGTAAATATTTGCAATAGTAATCGGAATTTAACCTATAAACACAGATAATTTTACCAATGTGTAATTATAATTTAAAAAGTGAATTAATTTTCTTCAAAATCGAATCTGAATTAATAGGCAGTTCTTTTAAGGGATGGCGGCTTATTCTTACAAAGAGGGCACATTTATTGAGGCTAGCAGGGTGGGCAGACCTTCATAAAACACTTAGGAAAAACATTTCATAAAAATATAACATAGCAACCAATACTCAAGTAAAAAGCAACAGCAATGACGAAATATGGCAATAACTGACAAAAAGATTTCTATATAACATTTATTAAATTATCAATAAATAAATAATAATTTAAATATATATATGTAAAAAGCCATTTAAATACAAATAAATAATATGCAAAAATTAAGTAAAAAAAAAACAGCTTTTGATTTTATGAAAAAATGTGTCTATGTTCAAATGCATAAATATGATAATTGCACTGGTCAAAATATGATTATAATTGCTTGATACTTTAGAATGGCTCAAAACAGCACATCATTGTTCAGGCCCAGGTATTCTAAAAAATATAAAAATATAGCACAGTTCAATTTCAAAATATTTTTTTAAAGAACAAGGAAAAGAAAACATATGTTTTATTTTTTTAAAGAATACAACATTATGTTTTTGTTGTTTCTAATGCCACTTGCCAATGCCAGCAAACCTGCTTGGTGAAACCAAGCGAATTTAAGGCAGAGGATAAGTTTCATTTTATCGGTGGCGCCATCTATGGCCAAGAATACAACTTTAGCCACACACACGTCAGTGCCTGTTTATAGGGCAGACCCATTCATACATCCACAGATCATAATTTTGACCTGAACCAGAGAATGATTCAGAACTCCCATCATTCCTCTCATTCTCCAATTCAGAACTCCCAGAGGTATGATTTGTTATGAGAATATGAAGGACTATGTGACCCAACTGATTTAACGTGCAACAGTCACCATTTACTATACGGGAAGTCTTTGGCCAGTGGGGATCGAACTCACATTATGTTTTAACACAACTCAAACACCAAAACCTATATTACTTGATTAAAAACTTTCGCTTCAAAAAAAATAGAAATTGGAAATAACAGGTGACATATTTCAAGCATTCAAATACAGGAGCCTATTTTCAAAACTTGCCAGACATGAATGAGAAAAAAACTAGAAAAAACCACAGTATCAGAGAGAAGAAAAAAAGATGTGAAACAGTACAAGAAAAACCACAGTGTCCGAGAGGCGCAAATGATGGTAAAATGCATATTCACATGTCATGGAGAAGTGATGAAGAACTAATTTCATTAACAAGGGAATTCATACTTATATGAATAAAACAATATTCCAGAGCATCAAGTTGAGCTGATGTGACTGGGGTGGAAATAATTTAAGAATTGTCCAAATTGAATTTATACCCAAGATTTCTAAATAACTTAAAATCATTTTCATTGGTACAACAGCACAGGGTAGCCATGGACCTCTCCAGAACATTTCTTAGTGCATTTCTCTCTGTTACCTGATCATACAAGTTCAATACCATCATTGCTTTAAAATTTGCTTTAATGGAGTTGAAGCATCAATGTTTCAGGCATCTTCTAGCTCTATTACCAAGTTGTTTATGTTTGAAAATTTTATATGTGGAGCAAATTGCATCCAAATGGCAAATATGCCCTGCAAATCTCAGAAAGTTGACCAAGAAACTGAAGAAATTTTTTTCAGATTTTACGATCCTGTTTTTAGATATGACAAACCATTTCAGATATCAGATCCTTTATTGGAACACAATATTGCTCCATGATTTTAAAAGACATAGATTTCATAGACAAACAACAATTAATGATTTTTTTTTAAAATTAGTACAATTTTTATATTTTTAAGGAAATATAACAGCATATAGATATAAGGTATATTTGTTTACAATTTATTTTCAAACTCAGTTGATGGGGCTTAAATTTTTAAAAGGATCATATTTTGTGATTTATTTAATGTCATCAAAACCATTGTGCCTCAAAATGATCGATCACATTAAGCACACTACTGTATCCCAAACAGACTTAAGAAGTCAAAATTTGAAGTTTATATATACACACAGTGGAGTCTTGGTTTTAAGTCGTCTGTTTGGTAGGTTACCTCATTTCCTACATAATTTTCTGCTGGTCTGTGAAAATTGCCTACGCCGATAATGTTAAATAATCCTGGATATTACGCTACCCTTTTAAGGAAAATCCCTCTTTATACATTCCTTTAGAAGATCAAAATCATTTTTTTTGTCCACAGAGCTTGCAAACTTTTTCTGAGTTTTCTTTTATTTTTCTCCTTAAAAAATAAGAAACTTATTTATTAGCTGTTTGTAGTTCTTTTTTACGTTCTTTCAATTCTATCTTAGAGTTCTTTAGGCTGTGAGAAGGAATTTCCCCCCTTGAGTCAAAATTAGATCGGTGGTGGGGTGGACAAAAGTACGGGAATGGTGGTTAAAGGAAGTATGAGAGCTTAAATTTTAAAACTTATGAAAGAAATATTTTCCAGCAAATTTCAACCTTTGAATTTCGGAATTATCCAATTTAAAGAACATTAAATTAAACAACTGGTTGGGTAATCATTTCTTTTTTTTCTTATTGGGGCGACCTGCGGGATGTTTCGGAAGTAAAAATAAATGTTCCGGAAGTTCTGAATTTGAATGCTACAGTGTCTACTAAAATGCATTACAAATGGGCTTTATTAAACTTCTAGGAGTTATTTACTCCTCACTATTCAATGGGAATATTGGACCTTTGGAATAAAATTGCATGGCTGAAAATCTTCAGAAGCCGACGACACGTATATCGACTGCAACACACATTCCATTACTTCTCAATTCCTTCAATGGATATAAATTTTTATGCTAATGGATTCTTCCTAACTGCCAGGATTCACTGAAGAAGGATAGGTGGGCCCTAGCCTTCTTTAGAATTTTATTCCATGCTGTTTTGTTCCTGATTGAGGTTTTCCAGTTAGTTTTTCTAATAGTTTTAATGACTATTTTCATATAGTTAATCCACCTTTTGTTTTGTTTTTCCAGATACTAAATGGTTTGGACAGGATCTTTTTAGTGGCTCAAACATCCTCCAATATTATTAAGTATCCTGCCCATTTAAACCTATGTATAGCTAAAAATTTAAGCATGTCTGGATCTTTAAATAATTTATAGATTTCGGAGCTCGTGTTTCCTCTCCAATAATATTCTAAGACCTCCAAATATATTTCTCAATATTTTTCTTTCAAATCTAGCAAGCATCACTTCATCTTTTGTGTTCATAGTCACTGCTTTAGAGGCATAAAGGAATGAATGGCTCGCATTAAAGTTTCGTAAAGGAAAATTTTGGTCAATTGGTTAGAAGTACAAAAAAGTAAAACAAAAAATAGAATTTGACATTTGGTTTTTAGTGGCAATATTAAATAAAAAAAATAAACTTTCATATTTATTGAGAAACGAAGAGTGTACCTATTTTTGTAACGAGACTTTGGACGGCAGGATGCACTGTCTATAGATTTTGCAGGAGGCAGATCATCTAGGACATCCGGAGATAAGCTTTCATCACTCAACAGGGACTCATAAGCACCTAATATATAAGGATATGAAATATTTAAGAAAAATAAAAAAAACTATTATAAATATTCTAAGTAAAAATACAGGTTTTATGAAGCTTAAAAAAACTTAAGGTAAGTATACTAGTCCTCAAATATTTATGAACAAACTTTTCAATAATATTTGTGTTGGCAATTAGATGTGTGAACCAAAAAAAAAAAAATTTATTTGAGAAAAATACACTTTGAAAAAAGGAAAAAAAATTTGAAGTTGATAAAAAATATATTTTAAATGAATTTTCAGTAGACATATAAAATTCTTAGTTCAAGTTCAAATTTATGGTTCTTTATTTAGAAAAAAATAGCAAAGCCATCTATTTTTATAAAAAGCGAATAATTGTTAAATTTAAAATGCTAAATAAAAAAGTTTACCAGTGATAACTTTTGTTGTAGTTTATAAAAGAAAAGCTTGCAAACAATAATTTTTTACTTATAATATATTTAAAACACATTTTAACACATCATGGATAAAAAATATTATGTGTAAAAATATTATGGATTTTTAAAAAACTAAATTACATGTTCTAAAAAGACAGAAAAGACCAGAATACTAGACCCGGTATAATCAGACAACAATCAGGTCCTTTATGTTATCAACATGTCATATAATGGAAAAGCAGCCTAAAAGTCACACATAACTGTTAGGAACTCATAACAGTTATAAAAATGGCACATAGTTTGTTAAAAAGCATCATTTCATATGACAAAACCTTAAACAAACTTAGTTTCTTAAAAAAAATAGCAATAATGACTTCATACCACTTCCATAAAGTAAATCTGACGGATTGAGAAAGTCCTGAATCCTTGGGGTGTAAGAATCTTCCCCATAGAAATCAGCCTCATCTAATTGCTGGGACTCAATCATTTCAAGCCACTGGCAATTATGCCAACGGAATTTCTCAATTTGGATCTTCTTGGCCCACTCTTCATTATACTCCTATTAATTAAAATATGTGTTAACATTAGTATCAGTTTTAGTGTATGGAAATGCAAATAATAGCATTTTATGCTGATAGATGGAGGTCGGTAATGTTTAATAAAGTTGAATATGCTATGCTGTCATTAAGACCAGATTGTACGAGATTTAATGATAACAGTTGACCACCCAGTCTCACTCATCAATTTGTTTCAAATGTTTCTATTTAATAAAATTGTGTTCTTTTAAATAAAATATATTTAAAAAAACACTTATGATTGATATGATTATTTGATTGATATGATTGATGATGATTTGATTGATTGATATTGATTGATATGATTATTTTTAAAAAAAATTACATCAAAACCATTTTTTTTTGGTAAAAATAATGGTCACTTAGATGTATCAAACTTAAATCAATTCTTTTTTCCCAAACTTATACTTTTATTAGATTATCTGATTTTTTAATTTTTATAAAAATTTTCTTGATTTTTTTGCATTTTTATGTAACTCTCAGACTTTTCCTTCATCTGTTGTCACCCAGTACTGTTACAAATTTCAAAAAATTTACAAAATAGGTAAAAAGGTAAAATTCAAGGTCATCAGGCAGATCTCAGGGGTGAGCGATTCAAGGGGTAGTCTCTCAGTATTTATGGAGTAGATCAATAATTCAAATGCATTCAGTTGAAAAGTAACTTTAGAAAACCTGCCTTTTCACTAAAAACCAATACATCATGCATTTACAAAACATCCAGAAAGTGGGATGAATAAGTGTTACTTTTAGATTTCTTTAAAAAAAAATTTGTGGTAATCATTTTTTTAATATTTAGACTACTTGACTTCATGAAAATGATGATTGTTAAATCTTTTCTCTAAAATAGAAATATATTTCAACAAATAAGGCATAAGAAAGATGGTGTTACTAATTTCTGCCTGACCAGAAGAGGATGTTGTAATCACTCACAATAATTCTGTAATCACTTATGTGGCAGGCAATGGATTAAATTGGATGGCTCATTGGAGAGCCCCATTTCTTATCATATTTTTTGATTGTTTTTATTAATAAATTTGTTGTTATTAAATATGGTTTCTTTATTAATGCACCCATTCACCACTGAATCATTCTGCAACAGATGGAAAAGTGAGTTAAATTTAAATTTTTGAAGTTAATTATAGCATATTTTTTAATTGCTTAAACCATATCACCCTTACTAACCTAAAAGAATATTTTCTTTTATGCTAAACATAAGACAACCTCATGTCAATTTAATTTGTTTACTTATTAGTTTGAATTCTATAAATCTATAATTGGGACCTTACATTTAGTTATATAAATTATTACTGTTTCAATATATTTTGACCTCTGAGTATAGGTACATTTTTCTCATCATTTCTAAAACAGAAAAGAGGACTTATAATATGAAAATCAGCTTTCTTTTTTCATATTTTGGAGGCACCTAGTTCAGACTATTTCTCTATACTGTTATCTACAGAAAGTATACCTAAGCAGTGAAATTATGTCAAAATATATTAGAATACACAGGTGGTAAACATAGAAATTGTCCTTGAAAAACTTTTTAAAAAAATTAAAAAAAAACTGGTGGTGAGTATACTGAAATACTCAAAGCTTGACTCTTCAATCTCTCAATTATTTAAAAAATTATTTCTAAACAATTGAAAACTTATGAAAGAAAACTAAGACAATGCATTTTCTCCCATTCTCATTGTCAACATATAAACTTTATAAAACTCATTAACCTAAATTCACTAAAATATCATCAACTCAAAGTTCTTCAATTATAATCCATGTTCAAGGCAAATACATTTAGCTAGAGATGAAGATGTTGTTGCTGTTTAAAAATAGTAATTTCAGTTTCACAGTCATACGTTTACAATTTAAAAAAAAAGATTCAACATGCCTTAAATATTCAATTTGCACACAAATATAATACTCATAACAATCTAAACTGCAACAAAATTGAATGATTCCAAAATCTAGGAATTTTTGAAGTTAAATAATAATAAATCATAGAATTTTAAAATATTAATAAGCCGGTTCAAGTTATTTGATAGTTTGATTATTTATATAATTTGTATAAATAATAATTTGAATTTGTAGAAAACATTCATGGCATAAAGTAATTTATGGCATTATATTTTTCTTTTATAAAAACAATAACAGCAATTGTATAGCTTGCAATTTTCTTTTAACTCCTTGACTAGGTTATAAATCAATTATAGAAAAAAAAATTCCCAACTTTCATGAGCTTTCAAGTACATTTTATCAAAATTCAGACTAATTATACTTAAAACAAGCTGTCACATAGAAACAGTGTCCTTAACCATTTTTGTATCTTCATTTAACAAAATTATATTCTGAATTCTGATTATAGTTCTTGCTGTCAAAATTGTGATGAACTGCCCCTACTACAAGCTTTTTAAGATAAAATTATTGGCTTAAGCCCATATCTTGTCACTTGATACATGGAGCCAATCGGGGAGCGAACATCTTTTATAAATGGTCGTAATAGCAAGTAACTTACCGATATTATTTCCAGGCTTCTATCACAAAGTTTCCTGATTTCAGTATTTTTATCATGCATCAAATCAAGCAAATATCCCGGAATTTCTGAGACACTTGATAAGGAGAATAAATAGTTTATTGAATAGCCAGGTACACATTTTCTAGGAAAAGAGCAGATAAAAGAAAAACAAAAGAGAATGTTAAATTTAAAACAAATGCTCCAGATTTTAAATTTTATATAAGAATTGCATCTTTCATTTAAGGGGTTTGCATATAATTAAATTTGAGGTAAACATATTTCAAATCTTGAATTAAGTTGTGTAGTACATGATTTTAAGATTTGAAAGATATGTTTAAAAAGTCATTAAAAAATTTATTTTATATATATACACACTCAAGAGCCAAAACATTATGACCACCTCTTAATAACGAGTTGGCCCACCTTTAGCCCGCAACACAGCTGCAATCCGCTTTAGCATGGATGCCACAAGTCCTTGGTAGATGGCCGGAGACAGATTGTACCAGATGCAGATGTTTAAGTAACAGTCACTCAAATCCGAGATATTGCAACTTAGTGGTCTTTGAACTCTGAGCTGCTGTTCCATGACATCTCAAATGTGTTCTATCGGATTCAGATCCGGTGAGTTAGGTGGCCAGGACATTAACTGGAATTCAACATCATGTTCCTGGAACCACTCCAACACAATTTGAGCCTTGTGACACGGGGCTTTGTCCTGTTGGAAAATTCCATTTCCAGCTGGAAAAACAGAGACCATGCAAGGGTGCAACTGGTCCGCAATGATGTTCAGATACACTGTAGCATTTATGATCTGCTCTACCACAACCACGGATCCCAGAGACGTCCAAGAGAACGTCCCCCCAAGCATAATACTGCCACCAAAGGCCTGTGTATGACATACTGTACATTGCAGGAGCAACTGTTAGCCTGGAAGACGGCATATCCTGACACGGCCATCGGCGTGATGAATGACAAACTATGATTCATCTGACCAGGCAACTCTCTCCCACTGATCCATGAACCAGTCCTGATGTTCCCGGGCCCTGTGCAGGCGTTTTTGGCGATGACGCTTGGTCAGCAAAGGCATATGAATGGGACCTTTGCTGAGTAGCCCCATATCCAACAGTGACCACTGAACTGTGTGCTCTGATACCATTCTACTTGACCCTGCATTGTATTGGGCTGCCAGTTGAGACACTGTCAGATTCCGGTTTTGCTTCACCAAGCGAGACAATCTCCGACGACCTTTTTCTTTGATAGAGTGTGGACGTCCAACACCATGTCATCTACTGCTGGTTTCACCGTCATTCATCCACTTTGCATAAGTACTAACAACTATAGATCGCAAACAACTCACGAGTCGTGCAGTTTCGGAAATACTTGTTTCGAGCCTTCGAGTCATTACAATCTGCCCTCTATCAAAGTCGCTTAGATCCGCAGCCTTTCCCATCACAAACAAAAGTAAGCGAAAGAATGATTCTTCAAACACTCCAGCAACAGTTAAATACCACTTCCACCTGATCACGTGCCTTCCACGTCATCCAGAAGAATTCATTGCAAAATGTAGGGGTGGTCATAATGTTTTGGCTCTTGAGTGTATATATACTTAATATTGGTATATGATTCACTAGGGTTAGGATAAAGAGTAGAGACCTGTAAGAGGCATGCAAATTTCTGAAGTATTTTAAAGAAATTGCTTCAACAGTCAAGGCCACTTAAATATCCATTACAGCCCGTTTAAACAATTATTAATCGATTACCTTTATATTCTTAATCCTTTTAGAAGATAAACAATGCATTGATGTTAAAATATATCTTATAAAAATATTATCAGGGTGGCCACTCAAATCAGGTTTTAAATTTCCCTGATTTTTCCAGGTTTTCCAGGTAAAAATCTTAAAATTTCCAGGTTAATGTGTTCTTTTTTTTCATAAAGTATAAGATGGATACAACAAAAGTACAAAAATTTTAAAGTATTTTATTTAAAATGATATTTTTTTAATACATCATATTAAAAAAATAATTGAAGTACATTTATTTTTAGCATGATTTTGTCTTTTACCTTTTTTTAAAATTTTTAACGTTTTGGTACAAGTTGAATGTGGTTAAATTAAGTTGGATGTAGAGAAAATAATAAGTTTAGCATGTAAAATATATTGTTTTGATTGAATTAAAAAAGTTTAATGTGAATGCAATTTCTGCACAAAGTGCACCGAATGGCAAATACAGAGAGACTAAAAAAAAAACTTTGATTAGTATTGTATAATATATTTTCATTAGGGATGTAATGAATAGTGATTTGGCAGAGTTGCTGAATACTGAATAGTCGGCCAAACAAATCGTCTGAATACCAAATATTAGGTGGCCAAGTAGTAGCATTTTTCTTTCTAAAAAAAATCATTAATATACATTTTTTTATATATATAAATAAGTTTAGTCATTTTTGAAAATTAATCAAAACTTAGCTATATTATTAGAAGAAAGGAAAAAACTTAAAGCATCGGAACAAACGATAAATGGATTCAACCCACGGTTTAGAAGTGAAACAAATGCTACTTTTATAAACAGAAGTAAATATTTTAACTCTTTCTTCAACCTCCACCACAATCTTTGCCTTTCCTAAACTGTCTCCAAAAAGGTTTCTCCATTCATTTAGCAATCATGGGTTTTATGTGGCATTCTAGTTTAACAGAGATTAATGGAGTAAATTTGATGCATGCAAAATATAGCTAAGTTGATATTTCAACTGTTTGGCAATAATTTTTCGTTTTAAAAAAAAGTCAGTATAACGGATCATAAAATAATTTAAATTAAGAAGATCTATAAAAAAGTTCCAGCTTTTCTTTAAAATTCCCTGATTTTTCCAGGTTTTTATCTAAATTTCCCTGACTTTTCCAGGTTTTTTCCAGTATAAAAAAATTCCCTGATAATTCCAGGTTTTCCAAGTGGGTGGCCACCCTGATTATTTACTTTAAAATGTATTCAATAAAGACAAAAACATGACACTTTTTTTTAATTTTAAATAAATTTAAAGAATCTAAAAACAAGAAACAATACAAACACCATTTTTCGTATTATAAATTTGTGTAATATTACATGAACTTATTTATGAAATCCTGATTTTGATAAAGCTGTTATTGAAAACATGATTACAATACTAAGAATAAAATTTAAAACAAAATGCATTCCAGATAAGTATTTAAGTGTATTGGGTAATCAGAAAATATGGCCCATAAAATAAGTATGGCATTTACAATAAGTTTCATGCTTCTTCTAAAAAAAGATTGAGTAATATAACTTTACAAATGAGGGGATAAACTTGTTTATGTAAATGACTTATAAACTGAAATAGTGAAGGATACGAGTATCTTTAATAATGACTTCTCTCGTAGCTCTGTGGTATATAAGTTGGTAGAATAAATAAACAATATGCAGCACAATTTCATCATCTTCTTGTTTAGCTGCAATAGGAGACAAAAATGTTTTGAAACATTATTTTAGCTGCAATAGGAAACTAAAATGTTTTAAAATATTATTTCAGCCACAATAGGGGACAAATGTTTTAAAACATCATTTTAGCTGCATTAGGAGACAAAAATGTTTTAAAACATTATTTTAGCTGCAATAAGAGACAAAAATGTTTTAAAATACTATTTTAGCTGCAATACGAGATAAAACTTCTTTAAAATATTTTAGCTGCATTGGAAGACAAAAATGTTTTAAAGCATTATTTTAGCTGCAATAGGAGACCAAAATGTTTTAAAATATTATTTTAGCCACAATAGGGGACAAATGTTTTAAAACATTATTTTAGCTGTATTAGGAGACAAAAATGTTCTAAAACATTATTTTGGCTGCAATAAGAGACAAAAATGTTTCAAAATATTATTTTAGCTGCAATACGAGACAAAACTGCTTTAAAAACATTTTAGCTGCATTAGAAGACAAAAATGTTTTAAAACATTATTTTAGCTGCAATACGAGACAAAAATGTTTTAAAACATTATCAAATAACGCTTAGTAACAATAAAATCAATTTTTTCACAGAAAGTTTACTATTTATTTTTGAACACATAAACTTTCATTCCAAATTTCCAAAAGATTGAAAATTTCTATCAAGCCAACTTAGAAGAACAAACAACTGAATAGTTGACAATGTCAGCAAATTTTAATGAATAATGTAAACTACAACTACAGCAAATAAAATTTACTTAATATTAAACTTATAGAGACACAGTTTGTTAAACTTACCATTTAAGTGTTCAATAACATGTTTTATCATGCCTGATTCAAGAAGGGTAGTTGCACAAACTTCCTCAGCTGAAAATGTTCCAGCTAGAATGATAACTTCCAGAATCATATCGTCTTCACAGTTTCCTGAAATTATCCATTTGTTTATCTTCAGAAAAACTATTTTTAGTGTTGAGTTGTTTAATAAGAAAACATTTTAATTCATTTTTGCTTTTCAAATAAAACTCTAATATCCCCCGTCATCTCATCAAGAGGCGATCATCAGTTTGGGATGCGCAGCAGTGATATCCCTTCTTTTTTGACCACTTCATATCCTTTCTATGTTAGAAAAATTAATAATGTAACAAAAATTTTCATTAATTGGGCACACAATTTATTAAAAAAAAATTTTTTTGTCCCTAAACTTGTATTTGGATTTTCTTAGTTTGTAAGTTTTTTGAAAAGCCAGGAGTTAAGATCATAGTTCACCAAATCTCAATTTTCAAAAACTTATTAAAATATGACAAGATGGCAACAAATATTCAGAATAAAATATTCCTTGATTTTTCCAGACTGATTTTATGGAATATCCATGATTTTCGCAATTCAGGGTGAAAAATTTTATTATTAATTTATTAATAATGCTGCTGATAATATTTCTCAAAGATGGCACTTTGTGCAGTGTTATCCCAGTTATTTCAAAGGGATTCAGACGTTGTAACATTAAGGTAAAATTTTCTTGGTATAAAATTTTACTGTTATAGAGAGCGTTTGTAAAATTTTACTAATCCAGTTAATAAACAATGAAACTCACATTTTCAACAAAAATTAAAGAAAACAAATGCACATACGAATAATAATGAATACTTGAACCCCAAGAATGTCACCCCCCTTTGTCACATCTAACTGGGATTCGAAATTCATTCTTAAGCAGCTGAATTAGTTCAATTATTTTTCACACACTTTATACCAGAAAATATTTAATAACAAAAAAAAATTGAGATTAATTTTACAACATCTGAATTGAATATAAGCTAATTAATACATCACTGCATAAAGTGCTATGTACGAGAAATATTATCAATATATGACTTATTCATATACATATAATATATAACAAAACAGTTATGCTTCCCATTAAAGTTAGTAAATAAGAATTTTTTTTAAACAAAAAAAAATTGTTAACCAATTTGTTTTGTAAAAATATATTGAACTTTAAGGTACCTTAAACTCAAATTAATTCAATTCCTTTGGTATTTTGGGTTTTTCAGTTCAATTTCCAGAATTTTGCAGATTGATAAAATTTCTAAACTTTTTCCTGTCCTGTGACTACTTTGTATTAACTTCCCATTGTTTCATGTGTCCTTATTTCTGCAGAAAATTGAATGTTTATTGTTGCTTACATTATTATTAATTTTAGTTAAAGCTCTCAACAATATTAATTTTTAAAAATTACAGCAAAAAACATTCCATTTTTTGTTCAAAATTGGAACTAGGATCCCCAAGAAATGTTCACATACTTCTCCAACAGAAGAGAATTGAAGAGAGTATCCGGAATACCATATTTATTTTATAGCCATCATTGAACAGAAGATCCAATTTTGGATTTACGACTACCTCTGTGCAACTACATAGCCTTGTAATTTCGAACCCAATCCAGAAGACAAGGGAACTCCTGGATCAAGTATTGGGAGAAGTTTTGCCTTCGTGGAGAACTTTTTGATGGAACTAACCCGCATTTGAATTACATGGAAAGGAACCCCATGAGAACCTCTCACAGTTAGCCTGACGGCAAGGGGACTATAACCCATGATCCGTCTACCACTGAGGATATTTTTACTTCAGCACAGTGGTCGGTGCAAGCCGGGTGTAGAATTTGTATCGATCAGTCATCTCTGGGATTCGAACCTGGTTCACGTCATCAGAAGGTTAACGCTCTATCCCCTGAGCCACCAAAGTTTCCTGAATACTATATACATGAGGTCAACTGATATTTTCTTTTGTGAAATACAAATAGTAAATTAAACCGCACATCAGAAACACTTACACTCGAATTCACGATAGAAACTAACCCTGAGTTGCATTTCAAACAGGTTTTATAAGAGTAACACCATATTAGATTCAAACATTTCAATCCACCATGTATGTAACTGCATTTCAATTGGGCTCAAAGTTAATTAACTTTAACCTGAATATGTCTCCGGTTAGCATAACCATGAATGCCCAGTATGAGAATTTTTATTAATTTACAATTTCAAAAAACCGCTTTTAATTTTCGGTTGCTTTTGTTTTATATTCAATGAGGTCAATTCATCAATAGATGTAACTATAATTAATTTATATCACATAAATGCTATTTAATAAAATTAAAATAAGAATTTTCCAGAATTAATATCTTTTTTTTACCTTTAATTACTATTAGCAGTTGTTGTTGCACTTAAATAATTTCTCCCTCAGGAAAAAAACAAAACATGGATAATACAAAGTGTGACCACAATTACATATTAGAAAAGTTTTTTTTATATGCATTTTCCAATTTTAATTTTAAGAAATAAGACTCCAACTTTTATTTATTTACTTATTTAAACAAAGAGAAAAAAAAGAAAATTGGCAATCAATCAATGCTTGAAATAAATATAAAATTTAAAAACAAAGAATATAATTTATTAAATGATTAATATAAGTTAGTTAGCGAAATGATAGATCTTATCCAATAAATAAAAAATAGTTTATATAAATGAACAAGCAACATAATGAGCAATATTTAGATATGAAGATAATAACAGAAAAATAGCAGAGGATAATAAATAGCATTTTTAATATTTATTTTATTGGGTCCAATAATGCGTAGTTCAGAAACAGATGGTCAAAAAATAATGAAGAAATTACTTTTTGACTCATGGTCAATATTTACAAACGGGGTTTTTGGAACTAGGTGTTTCACATTGAGTTAGTGTCAGCAGTGAATACAGAGGTTAGAGATTAGGTTCTAACTCTTTACATTTGCCAAGTTTTATTTTCTTTTAGAAATTAAGCAGTTTTTTAAAATATTTTTAAGATGTGAATTAAAACTGTGAAAGCAAATCACAATTACATCTCATAAATAAGGAAATGACTATAAATTAAAAAGCATTTTTAAACATAACAGTAGGAAGAAAAAAAAGACAAACCTTGTGAGAGTTTCTTCTTCATAAAACCCAACAAATCGTACTGGAAGAGTAACATCTCATAATCTAATTCAGGTATCGTCAAATTACCCATGATCCCCACACATTCAAGCACAAAATCATCATTTTTACCCGTACTTCGATGAATAGCTTCACAAAATAAGTCAGCAAATGCCTGAAAAACATTTTATGGCAGATTAAAAAAACTAACAATTAATATTTTAGTTTCACAACATATAAGACTTCAACAATTATTTTGATTTTCTTTCAGAACAAAATCAAAATTTTATAATATACATCAGAAAACAGCTTTTAATACCATAACCTGACTTTTAAAATAGCAAAATAAATTAGATTTCAAAAACTAAAACATGATACAAATACACCTATAGAAAAATCTAAATATTAATAATATTTGAAATATATTCAAATCAGTTCGAATACAAGACAATTAAAAAGTGGATCACAAAAATGTCTTGATTCTTTTAAAATTTAATTTCTCATGAATTTTTGTGTAAGTGTATTTGCGTGAACAAATGCTGTATTAAATTTCAATTTCATTATATATATATATATATATATAAAAGATTGAAATATTGTCTTGATAAGTATGCAAACATTTCGAAAATAATTCTTAAATACAATGATTTCAAGAGAAGCTAAATTGTAAAGATTTTAAATGTTTTCAATTTCATTGTTAATAAGAAGAAATACCAATAACTACTTTATAATTAGAGAGAAAAAAAAGTAGGAATAAAACTAGATTTTCTTTTCAGCACTTGGTAAAAAAAAAGCATTATATCATGTGACATATTAGATTTTTCAAACGATATATTTTATCTGTTATACATAAGTTATAGTGAAGGAGTCAGTTTTTATGATGAATGTCAAAAAATTTTACAAATAAAAATCTTAGCGTAGTAAATAGAAATTTTAAAAAATTCAAAAAAGCCATTTTTTAAGGTTGAACTCACACATTAGAAACTACAATAACTTCTGAGTAAAATTAATTGCGCTTCTTTAAGAAATTTCTTTTGTACGGAAAATTATTCATTTCACCAATTACCTGATCTTGAAAGAGATTAATATGCAGGTAAATTTTAATGTTTAAACATATTGAAATTACAATATATCATATTAAAATTATACGTATTAAAAAAATTATGTTATGACATAGTAAAATTATACCATATTAAATTATATCACATTATATATCATGTAAAACATATTAAAACTGTTCAAAAAGTATAAAAATTGATCATGTACATAATCTATGTAAGTTCCAACAAAGCACAAGAAAATATGCCATTAGTATAATGTGTGTTAAAATGTGTGTTAATCAATAGATAAAATCTCATTTAATCCTTCATATTACACGACTCAAATAACAAACCGTTATTCAGGTGTGCCTTTTAATAGATGAATGTTAACATTGACGAAAGCACTTTCCCCTCAAATCACTTGACAATTTTTTTTAATAAAAAAACATTTATTTACATCAACTGATTTTTATTTTAGAAAAAGAATAATTCATTCAAGTTAAAAATAATTTTTTGTTTCGATTCATTTATATGTATTTATTCTTAAAGTTGTCATTTTCTTTAAAAGTCTACTTTCAATGATATTTAAGATATTATACCAGGTTATGCACGTAAATTATTATTTAATGCTTAAAATAATGGTATAAAAACCCTAAATATAGCTTCATTTCTTCAGGAGATGCTTTTTAATAATATAACTTTCCATTAGCTGAATGCAAAATAATTTGCTATTAAATAAATAGATTTTAATCATAACCATTTAATTTTATGCTTATTTATTTAAGTATAATTATTTTTAAAATGTATTAAATATATACAAATAATAAAGACTTGCACTACCTAGAGTAATTTAAATTAATTGATTTTTTCTCCTTTTTTGTGTTTCCTAATCTAAGTTATTTATTCTTTGCTTGATGCTACAAATTGAGTCCTTATATTAAGCATAAATAAAAAAATAAAAAACCGATTTCATTTTATAACGTATTGTGTACACGATTCTGTATATTTATATAATTGTTTTAATCATTTCAGTTAAAAAGATAAAATGTTTTCGTTATAATATTGTTCTTAAATTGTATTGAGCATAATTAATAAATGTTATCAGAGCCTTGATTGATATATGACGAAAAAAAAAGATATGATATAAATAAAATAAAAATCTGATTTAAAAATTAAAAAAAAAAAGATTTAAATAAAATTAAATTCTAAAATTGAAAAAAAAAAGATTTTTTTTCATGTATTATAAAAAAATCATGTTTTTTTGCCAGCTCTGCTACTAATAAAACTCCAAAAATGTGAGATTTGTCATATGATAACAATATTAAAATCACCATATAATTACCACAAATAATATTTTGGTAGGGCCATCATGTTGGGATATATTTCTAATCATCTTTAGGAGCAGACAATCTTGATAATGAAAAGCCCTCTCCACTAAGCGTCTCAATCCATCATTTTCACACATCAGTTGAGCGTTACGCTTGTTTGCAGCCAAGTTAACAGCCAATGCTATCAAGTACTTCGGTAATACAGTGTCAGAATGTTCAACAATCATTTTCATAGTCTGCAAAAAAAGGTTAATTCAAATTTTTTTAAAGCTTTTAAAATGCTTACATTCCACACCAATGAGAGAGAAAAAAAGTATCATAAAAAATTAGAATATATGATTACACTAAGTCAAACAATTCATCAACACTTTAATTCACTTCTTTTTAATTTTGTGAATAATAAGTGATTTAATTTACATAATTTACAAAAATAAAATTAAATAGACTTATATAGTATAGTATTTAAATAAAAATTATATAGTATGAAGTAAAATTATATAGTATAAAGTAAAATTATATAGTATAAACTTAAATACAAAATTATATAATAAATTTAATTAATATCGCACCATTTCTCATGGCGATTCATGTTTCTCAGGTCATTTTTCAATTGTTCACATGTTTGATAGAAAGTTATAAAGTACACCAGAAATTCATAGTTTATTTAATGTATAATATCATAAAATATTCTTTGAAGAAAATATTTTACTCACGATAAAGAAAATTTTACCTATAGAATAGTTTTAGAATTGACTTTTAATTAGTAGAAAATAACAATAATATTAAAATTTTTAGGACTAAAAATATTTAGATTTAATAAGCTAACTCAAAATTAGAAAAATACACTCTGAAATATTAAATACTAATACACTGAAAGATTTAAAAAAAAATATTATCAACTTTTAAAAAGATAAGGTGAAAAGTATTGTAAAAATATGTTTACTTATTTCGGAAACCATACGTTAAAAGCAACATGAACTTAACAGATTCAAAATACAATCTTTTAAAAGTGAAAAAGAAAATGAAATAAAATTAAAATCTAACACGCTGAATAACGAAAACAAAAAACATTCTTAACCATTAAATATTAATACTATAATATTATGAACTGTCAATGAAAATATTAATTAATTTAAAAGCATAAGTTCCTGAAATACTGTTTAAATACGTGAAATATTTTTCTATGATGCCACACTTTAAGCGATAAAAAACTATAACATCCAAATATTAAAAAATAATATTAATCTTGGTATATGCAGCAAGTTTCATCAGAAAATATTGAAAAAATATTAATTAAATATCTTTGTTTAATGAGTTGTAATTAAAAAGTGACTTACGATATAATTTATTAAAAATAATTTTTTTTAAAATTTTAAAATCTTTAAAAACACCAATATAGTAAAGTTCTGTCATAAATAATAAAGTAATGTCATAATAACATGAAAATCTTATAGAAATTCATGTAAATTTTAATCATTCTTTAAATAGACTTCGCCTTAACCAGTTTTGCAGATTATAGAAAACATTGTAACATTTTCAAAAATTGAAACGTCAAGTATCAAATTTAGCACCTATCTTTATTTTAATAAATATTTAAGATCATTTCTTTAAACTACACTACATTTTCTGTAAATAAATAAATCAAACATAAAATCAAGTACATTTTCAATTCATAGCCTATGAGTGAAATGATTCAAGGCAGAGTTACACTGATTTAAGCCTAATTATTTAGGACAAAAAAGAAACTTTTCATTTGAAAACAAATTTCTTTTTAGTAATCCAGAGACTCAGTAATTACAACCCAGATTTAATGCTTACTATTGATTTTTGACTATTTCAGGCAAAATATATTTATGAAATTCCTTCATAGCTTTCTTAGCTTACTTTTCCAATATTTATCTTAGCTTGCTGGCAAGACCTTCACTTCCTTTTAAATCTATATAGTTATAGCCTTTATCCTTAATACTTTACCCTATATCTTTTTCTTCAAAGAAAAATAAAATGAAAAATGTCATTAGTTTTAAAAATGTAATAAAATTAATCTTGCATAAAAAAAACTATAAAAAATGGGTCCTAAAAATATATCAAACATAATCTTGAAAAAAAAACTTAATAACTTTCAACAACCCATAAATTACCCCAAATTCAACTTTGAAGGAAAAAAATCTCAAAAAAAGTAAAAAACTCAAAAAATAAGCTGAAGTTTTTTAAAAAATTTTTGAAAAACAAACAGTAAACTGTGGTACAACACATTAAACCCTAAAAAATCAAAGTGGGTTAGGGCTTTTTTCTGAAAAACTAAAAACGTCGTTCAAACTATTTAATAAATTGAAACAATATCTAACACTATCATGATACTTACTAATGGAATACAGTCAGTGTATGTAAATAGAGATTTACACCGATCATCAAAGCTAATGTGATACAGGATGCCTAAAACTTCATTAAGGTGAGCCTTCACAGCTAGATTAAAAATAAAATCAATAAACTGATTATAATTATTACAGGAATTAAAAAATAAAACCTATTATGCTATTTATACAAATGCTAATAAAATCGCAACAAAATGTTCTATGTAAAAGCACATTTTGAGAGTTGCTTAAAAACATCCTTTAATATAAAAGGTTTTAATTTAGATTTTAATCCAAAACAACAAGTTTTCATTCAATGACAAATTATTATTCATTCCGTTAATTGGAGGCAGGAGAAAAGATTAAAAAAATAATCCACTCAGTTGCAGTGAATGTTAATTGGAGAACAGCCAGATTTTTCAGCAAAAAATAAGCACTTAAGCGCTCAAAAATATTTTTAATGACTGTCCAAAAAAAATCATAATTAGGATATGTGCAGTGATAAAAACTATTTCTTTCTATTGATTACAGTTCTTAATTTATAAACATAAAATCAACAAAATGCAAAAACATTTTCAACGAATTTACATAATCATGATAAAATAACTAGTTTCTGATAAATACTGCAGAGAAAATTATGAAAATGAAGCTTTTTTTTTGTAATTTACGATGACGATCGACGCAGCAAAGAAACATTCTCATTTTCAAATATAGAAAATTAAGCACTTTTTACAAACCCCAATAAAAAAAGCACTTTTAAGGGCTTTTAAAAAACATAAATAAAAAATAAATAAACAACTTTAAGCACTTTTAAAAAACAATACGCAGCCAGATGTATTGAAGTGTAGTGTTTTAGTGGATGTGTGCCGCAGTTGGCACAGATGACAAAAGTAGATGGATTTTTGTTAATTAGGGCAGAAATTAAAATAATTAATGTCTAATTGAAGCAGGTGAGGAAAACAGGATTAAAAATTTATTTTATAGCAGACATCAAGGTGCAAAATAAAAAAAAATGTTATTCAAGCGACATTTCAAATAATATCATAAATTTAGCATATAATATAAATAAAGACATAAATTTAGCATATAATATGCTCAAACAAATGTAAGTAATTAATCAACACTTTTTGAGTACAGAGGAGATCCGTTATAGGTACATTATTGAAAAAGAACACTGCCAAAAGTAGAGACAATCCAACCAACTTTATGATATCTCATAATGTTTAAATAATTTGGCTTAAAATGTAAGGCTAAAAAGTTCTTTGAAAATTAAAGTAAACGCAATGACATATATGCTAACTTTTAAATGAGGTTGAAGAAAGAAGGGTTAAATAGAGATTTCAATGCTCAGTTGTGACATTGAATAATAATTAGTTACACACTAGCATTGAAATCAAAACTTAGCCGTTACGTTTATTGAGAATAGTAATGTTTATTGTTTGCACTTGTTGTAAAACTGATTTAAAAATAATTGATTTATTTAGGCCGGGAAAACCTGGTTGGCAGAGCACTGGACTCACACTCCAGAGAACTGGAGATCGAGTCCAGCTGGCCAAGGAATCACAGTGAAGTATATGATGACCGGTGCAAGTTAAATCTGCCAGGTCACAAAGTCCTCCGTGTTCTCATAACAAATTATACCTCTGGAGGTAATGAATTGGAGATTGATCATTCTCGGGTTCAAGTTAAAATTAGGATTTGTGGATGAATGAATGGATGTATGAATGGGTCCGCACTATAAACTATTTAAAGAGGAATAAGGTGTGATTAAATGTATGAAATAAAGAAAATTTAAAAGCTTGGAAATATGTAATGCTACTACATAGAGAATAGAATGTTAAATGAAGTAAAGGTAGAACTTACACATTAAAGTGACAAGTTTCTGCAATAATCCACACTTGACCATTGAATTTCTAGATTCTATTGAGAAAGACAAATTTAACAATAATTTAAGAACAGCACTCAGTAGTTCTGAATTTTCATGAGGAACAAGATGAGCGACCTGTTCAACAATACAGTTGAATTCCTGAAATAAAATAATATTTTTTAAAAAGAATCACTTGCACACTTCAAAGGAGAATACAGTTTGACCCTCCATTATAATGTTTTGATTAATAAATGGTAAAATAATGTTTTGATTGATAAAAAGTAAAAAGTGACAGCAAATAATTTCTGTAGACTTCACTTCCTTTTTAAGAAATAACACAGAGAAAATTTTATTATTAACATAGAAAAATAAAAAGCTGTAAGTTGGTCGTAAAAAGTGTATTGTAACAGGGAAGTAAACAAAAGCACATGAGTTTTAGATCAATTTTCTTTCTGTAAACAAAAGCAGAACAATGTATTTGCCTACATTTATTTGATTTTAATACATTGAAATAAAATTAGTAAAATGTAATATTTCAATATCTGAAAGGAAAATTAATAAGGTGCAATATTAATTTATAATTTAAATGAAGAATATATAAAGTGTGTTTACCATTTCTTCTTTATTTTCAATGTAGATAGACAACTTCATAAGGAATGTAACAACAAGTATTAGCAATTCAGGTAATTCTCTGCTTAAACTTTTAGACAAGAGTCCAACAATTCCGCGATTTACCATTTTGTTCTCAACTTTTCTGTCTTCCGCAATGTGACTGAGAAGTAGAAAGCAGACTAAAAAAAAGGAAGAAAGAATTTATCTCCTATAATTTTAACTTTTAAAGAAACTTTACTCAGCGGCAGTGTATAAATATTCATTTAAATCTGTGTCTCATTCAAAAACAAGAAAATAATATAATTTGCTTGAAAGAATGCTTGTAAAATTTTGTTAGAAAGTTTACCTTTAGGAACTTCATACTGCCATTTACAACACACAAATGATGAATGACAAAGGTATGACAAATGATCAAAACACAAATGCTCAAATGAGTACACACAAATGATCAACTAAATGCTAAATGAAGTAACTCTTTTTTGATAATTAAAATAAAGTTCAGTTTGAAAATGTTACTATTTTTTAAAAGCTATGTGTAAAGCTTAATAAAATTTCATGCTTGAATTTTTACATAACCTCCAATATTTGAAGCTTTTGAAAATTATTTTTCCCCTGGTAGTAATCCAAAGAAGTTTTTAAAACAAAACAAAAAAGCTCTTATAAAACTTTCAGCAGAACTTAACATAACTATTTGTTCAACTTTTAATATGTCTGTTTAATATGTTAAATTTAATTTATAAAAATACAAAGACATTACCTTTGTTGCTAGGATAGAAAATGTCATAAACTACAGAAATACCATAGCAGTTGGAGCAGATGTATTTAATGATTTGCACTATGACAAGTTCAATTTTAGAAACTCGTGAACAAAAACTTTTAATATAAGCCAGCGAGTTTCTTAACTACAGAATTTTTCGTGTGCGATTTTATCATCGGAAACTTATAGGGATAAATTAAACAAGCTATTAAAACAAAACAGATCTGACTTTTTATAAACAAAAAATAATTAAAGCTACCTCGAAGAAGTTGGTTTTGTTTTTTTACTAAAGTGAGATACTTCTGGAAACTTTTTTCATAGTCAGCCATCATTGCTGGACTTGATTTTCCTGAATCTATTGCATAAAGTTAAGGATAAATATGAGTGAACATGAGTTAGAGACAAAAGAAACTTTTTCTCGACAATAAAAATAGTTTCCTTATAATTTGCTGACTAAGAAATTTTGTTTAGACAAAAAAATTTTTTCAGGAAGAGTATTTTTAAGCAAAAAAGTTAGTAATAACTTTTAATTTACATGGTTGTAATAACGTAAATGGGTCCTCAGGATCCTGAACTTCCATATTTCCAGGTCCCTTTTTACTAAATTTGGGTCTCTATTTAAAATATTATATTTTTTATCCATTTATTAATGTTCACATTCATAATATTATTTATAGACAAAACAAAAAATTCAAATAAAGAAGACATATTTGAAATATTAAGGCATATAATTAGGACTGGTCAAATACCTGCATCAATGAAAAACAATGATGTAATTTGATACTCATAATTATTATAATTTTCTCCTTTAGCTATTAATAACAAAAGAAAATAAACTTCCTTAATATATATTTAGAGTTTAATTTTAATTTTGTCAAAATAAATCTGCTGGCGCGTCTTTCTTTTTCAACTGTACAAGAAAGTTAGGTGTCCCAGAAGATTCATCATAAAAAAATTTTTGGTTCATCTCTGGGATTTCTGGTATATTTGATGTGCTACAGAGTGTAAGCAGAGTCACCAGTAACCTAAAAACGTTTTCCAAAAAACTATAATAATGGTGACAGTTAGGAGAAGCATGTCAATAAAAATTTACCTAATATTTGAATAAAAAAAATTATTAATAAAAGCAAATTTTTAATATGACAATTGCATATATTTATATAAACCTAATGATCTTCCATTTAATTTGCTCTATTGAATCTTGACAGTCAGGGTGAAAAGTACGATTTCTCCTTTTTATCCATATTAAATGCAACACATTATTCCCAGCCTTTCACTTGGGTATCTGATAGTTTAATCATTTATTCTTTAATATGTTGTCTTTTAAAAAGTGAAAAAAATGGGTTATTTTAAAGGGGGAGCTACACAAGGAAAACCCTTTATACACAGTAAAATTGCATTATGCAAAACAAATTTCAGCCTACATTTTTGCAATTAAAAATCAATACAAAGTAAATATTCTATAGAATAAATTAACTAGATAGATGCTGGGTTGACTCTATCAGAAATAAAATTTCAACTGTTCTGTACAACTTTTAAGTCATTGGTAGCAGATTTTGAAATAGTGCTGCTTGTTTCAAACTGTCGTTCGAGTGAAAAAAAAAGTTTAAAGCCTTAGTTCTTCTCTAAACATAGCAGAAAAAAAACTATAATAAATAGTAGTAAGAACACCAATATAATTAACAGTAACAACAACATATTTTTTTAATATCAAATTATTACGAGCATCAATTAAAAATCATCCATTAAATGTTCCCGTAAATAAGTTTAAAATTTCTTCCACGAATGTAGAGGATAGAACACATATACTTCTTTTAAACCCATTTGGGACAATTGTTCCCATTTCTGGAACAAGTCTTTTTTTCCCCTACCAAAAAAAAAAAAAAAAAAAAAAAAAAAAAAAAAAAAAAAAAAAAAAAAAAAAAAAAAAAAAAAAAAAAAAAAAAAAAAAAAAAAANTCTTGGGACGAATTTTAAAACTATTTCCTGGAACGGATGGAAAGGTTAGAGTAGCGGAGATTAAAACGAGCAAGGGAATTGTTAAACGTAGCATTAATAAATTGTGTATTTTGCCATTGGACAATTAAAAAAGATGTGTGTTAATTTTCTCATTATGTGTACCTACAGCATTTATTCAATCTTTGTAAATTTTATATTGGAATATGTTTATGTACCATTGTTATGCTAATTTGTATGTTTATTGAATATAATTCAACGGCGGGTGGATGTTCAATATCTCAGAAATATAGCGCCAACTTGGCATCTTTGTCTCAGCATCCTCGCCACCGTTTGTTGTAACCCTAATCAGTTGAAAATTAGTTGTTGATCTTATAGCATGAGCGTGCTCGTAGCACCAATCATAATAAAAATCTTTAATACAGTCCATTTCATTTGTTATCAAACGAACCAGCATAGAAATCAATCAATTGGTATCGAACAGTCCAAAAAAAACATAATTAGGATATATGCAGTAAAAACTATTTCCTTCTATTGTTTAAAGTTCTCAATTTACGAACATAAAATCAACAAAATGCAAAAACATTTTCAAAGACCTTACATAATCATGATAAAATAACTAGCTTCTGATAAATACTGCAGAGAAAATTATGAAAATGAAACTTTTTTTTCTGTAATTTATGATGACAATCGATGCAGCAAAGAAAAATTCTCATTTTCAAAGATAGAAAATTAAGCACTTTTTACAAACCCGAATAAAAAAAAGCACTTTTAAGGGCTTTTAAAAAACCATAAATAAAAAAATAAACACCTTTAAGCACTTTTTAAAAACGCTACACACTCTGGAGTATTGAATGTTAAGTGGAGTGTTTTGGTGGATGTGTGCAGCAGTTGGTGTAGATGACAAGTAGATGGATTTTTGTTAATTAGGGCAGAAATCGAAAAAATTAATGTCTGATTGAAGCAGATGATGAAAACAGGATCAAAAATTTATTTCATAGCAGACATCAAGGTGCAAAATATTAAAAAAAATTGTTATCCAAGCGACATTTCAAATAATATTATAAATTTTGCATGTAATATGAATAAAGACAGTCTGCTCAATCAAAAGTAAGTAATTAATCAACACTTTTTGAATACAGAGGAGATCCATTATAGGCACATTATCCAAAAAGGACTCTGCCAAAAGTAGAGACAATTCAACCAACTTTATGATATCTCATAATGTTTAAATAATTTGGCTTAAAATTTAAGGCTAAGAAGTTCATTGAAAATTAAAGTAAACGCAATATGCTAACTTTTAATGAGGTTGAAGAAAGAAAGGTTAAACAGAGAGTTTGATGCTCAGTTGTTGTGATATTGAATAATAATTAGTTACACACTAGCATTGAAATTACAATATTACAGAATACACACTAGCATTACATTTATTGAGAACGATAATGTTTATTGTTTGTACTTGTTGTAAAATTGGTTTAAAATTAATGGACTTATTTAGCAGGGATCTGTCCAGGCCGAATTTACTACCGTTTAGCGGTACCTTCACAAGTTCAACTTAAGGAAAAACGGTAGTTTCACAAATTCAATTTTAGGAAAAACGGTAGTTTCACAAAATACTTTTTCTTAAAATTTCATTTTTGTATCCCTTAAGAAACGATAAATCCATATTTTTGTGTTGATTTCTTAATATAATTTTTAATTTTTCACAAATTACGTCTAAATTTTCACAAAATAGGTACCTGTCAGGAAAACCTAGACAGAACCCTGTTTAGGCCGGGAAAGCCTGGTTGGCAGAGCACTGAACTCACATTCCAGAGAATGGGAGGTCGAATCAAGCTGGCCGAGGACTCACAGTGAAGTAAATGGTGACTGGTGTACGTTAAATCTGCCAGGTCACAAAGTCCTCCATGTTCTCACAACAAATTATACCTCTGGAGGTAATGAATTGGAAATTGATCGTTCTCAGGTTCAAGTTAAAATTAGGATTTGCGGATGAATGAATGGATTTATGAATGGGTCTGCTCTATAAACTATTTAAAGAGATCTAAGAGATTTAAGAGAGGTGTGATTAAATGTCAGAAAGAAAGAAAATTTAAAAGTTTGGAACTATTTAATGCTACTGCATAGAGAATAGAATGTTAAAAGAAGTAAAGGTAGAACTTACACATTAAAGTGACAAGCTTCTGCAATAATCCACACTTGACCATTGAATTTCTAGACTCTATTGAGAAAGACAAATTTAACAATAATTTAAGGACAGCACTCAGTAATTCTGAATTTTCATGAGGGATAAGATGAGCGACCTGTTCAACAATACAGTTGAATTCCTGAAATAAAATAATAGTTTTAAAAAGAATCACTTGCACACTTTGAAGGAGAATACAGTTTGATCCTGAATTATAATGTTTTGATTAATAAGTAGTAAAATAATGTTTTGATTGATAAAAAGTAAAAAGTGACAGCAAATATCTTCTTTAGATTTCACTTCCTTTTTAGGAAATAATACGGAGAAAATTTTATTATTAGCATAGAAAAATAAAAAGCTATAAGTAGGTAGTAAAAAGTGTGTAAAGTAACAGTGAAGTAAACAAAAACACCAGAGTTTTATATAAATTTTCTTTCTGTAAACAAAAGCAGAACAATTTATTAGCCTATATTTATTTGATTTTAATACATTGAAATAAAATTAGTAAAATGTAATACTTTAATATCTGAAAGGAAAATTAATAAGGTGCAATATTATTTTATGATTTAAATGAAAAATGTATTAAGTGTGTTTACCATTTCTTCTTTATTTTCAATGTAGATAGATAACTTCATAAGGAATGTAACAACAAGTATTAGTAATTCAGGTAATTCTCTGCTTAAACTTTTAGACAAGAGTCCAACAATTCCACGATTTACCATTTTGTTCTCAACTTTTCTATCTTCCGCAATGTGACTGAGAAGTAGAAAGCAGACTAGAAAATGGAAGAAAGAATTTAGCTCATATAATTTCTACTTTCAAAGAAACTTTACTCAGTGGCAGTGTATAAATATTTGTTTAAATCTGTGCCCCATTCAAAAACACGAAAATAATATAATTTGCTTGAAAGAATGCTTTTAATATTATTTAGAATGTTTACCTTGAAATTTCATACTGCCATTTATAACTCACAAATGATCAACACACAAGTGCTCAAGCGAGTACCCACAAATGATCATTTAAATGCTAAATGAGGTAACGGTTTTTAGATAATTAAAATAAAGTTTAGTTTAGAAATGTTACAATTTTTTAAAAACTAAGTGTAAAGCTAAATAAAATTTCATGCTAGAATTTTTACATAACCTCCAATATTTGAAGCTTTTGAAAATTATTTTTCCCCTGGTAGTAATCCAACGAAGTTTTTAAAATAAAAAAAGCTCTTATAAAACTTTTATCAGTACTTAACATAACTATTTGTTCAACTTTTAATAAGTCTGTTTAAACAGTTTATTAAGAATCTGAAGAGAATTAAATCTAATTTATAAAAATACAAAGACATTACCTTTGTAACTGCTAGGACAGAAAATGGCATAAACTACAGAAATACCATAGCAGTTGGAGCAAATGTATTTAATGATTTGCACTAAGACAAGTTCAATTTTCGAAACTTGTGAACAAAAACTTTTAATATGAGCCTGCAAGTTTCTTAACTACAGATTATCCTTAGTTGAATTTTTTGTATGTGATTTTATCATCAGAAATTAATTGGGATAAATTAAATAAGCTATTAAAAACAAAATACATATGACTTTTTTATAAACAAATAATAATTAAAGTTAAGTAAAAATACTACCTCGAAGAAGTTGGTTTTGTTTTTTTACTAAGGTGAGATACTTCTGGAAACTTTTTTCGTAGTCAGCCATCATTGCTGGACTTGATTTTCCTGAATCTATTGCATAAAGTTAAGGATAGAGACAAAGACTTTTTCTCGTCAATAAAAATAAAACCAAATGAATCACTTTTTAAGAATAAACATATATTTAGACAAGTACTTCAAGAGACATGTTATTATTTTAAAAGTGCCTATCAAATGCATTTGTTTTCTAACATAAACATTAAAAAGATATGATTTGACTTTTAATGGGGTTCACAATCTGGTAAAAAAAAAAAAATTATTATTTTCTGGATATTTTTTTTAAATCATAGTTCTTACAATCTGTTGACTAAGAAATATTGTTTAGACAAATTTTTTCAGGAAGTGTATTTTTAATAAAAAAAAAAGCAAGTAATAACTTTTAATTTACATGGTTGTAATAATGTAAATGGGTCTTGAGGACCCTGAACTTCCATATTTCAGGATCCCTTTTTATTAAATCTGGTTCCCTACTTAAAATATCAGATTTTTTTATTCGTTTATTAATATTCACATTTATAATAATATTCATAGACAAAACAAAAAAATTCAAATAAAGAAGATTTATATTTGAAATATTAAGGCATATAATTAAGGCTGGTCAAACACCTGTATCAATGATGAATTTTATTTTCAGAATTATTATAATTTTCTCCTTTAGCTATTAATGACAGAAGAAAATAAACTTCTTTTATATATATTTAAAGTTTCGTTTGAATTTTGTCAACATAAATCTGCTGGTACACCATTTTTTTTCTGCACAGGAGAATTAGGTGTCTTAGAAGATGCATCATAACTTTTTTTGCTTCTCCTCTAGGATTTCTGGCATATCTGACATGCTACAGAGTGTTTCCAGAGTCACCAGTAACCTTAAAACGCTTTCCAAAAAACTAAAATAATGGTGACTGTTAGGAGAAACATGTCAATAAAAATTTACTTAATATTTGAATAAAAAAATTCTTAATAAAAGCACATTTTTAATATGACAATTGCATTCATATAAATCTAATGATCTTCCATTTAATTTGGTCTATTGGTTCTTGACATTCAGGGTGAAAAGTACGATCTCTTTTTATTCACATTATTCCCAGTCTCTCACTTGAGTATCCGATAGTTTAATCAATTATTTTTTAATATGTAGTCTTTTAAAAAGTGAAAAAAATAGGTTATTTAAAAGGGGGAACTACACAAGGAAAACCCTTTAAACACAGTAAATATTCTATTTCAAAAATAAACTAGATGCTGTGATAACTGTATTGGAATTAAGATTTCAGATGTTCTGTACAATTTTATAAGTTATTATTGGTAGCAGATTTTGAAATAGTGCTGTTTGTTTCAAACTGTCATAAGAGTGAAAAAAAGTTTAAAACCTTACAATTTTTCACTAAACATAGCATAAAAGAACCTAGTAATAAATAGCAGTAAGAACACCAATATAAATAACAGTAACAACAACAAAATTATTTTGTTTAATATCAAATTATTATGATTATCCATTAAAAATCATGCATTAAATGTTTTCGGGGATAAATTTAGAATTTCTTCCAAGAATGCAATATACTTCTTTTAAACCCATTTGGGACAATTGCTCCCATTTCTGGAACAAGTCTTTTTTTTCCATCAAAAAATAAATAAACAAAAGACTGGTATCTCAATTTTTTATTCATTGAAATGATCTAAGAATAAATGGCAATCTGTTTGGAAAATATGGTAATAAAATATTTTTTCTTAAAATCTGAAATCAAAAGATCAAGATTTTTTAAAAATTAAAGTCACAAGAAAAAACAAAAATATTTCCTTAGTTCACCATATAAATATTCGTCTTTCTTTATCTTATGAGGATAAATATTCCCATTATTAAAATTAAATCTTTCATACAATTTTTTGTTTCAAGAAAAAAATTGATATTTTATATAAATCTAAAGGATATTCAAAACTTTCTTCTTTGCAATTTCCTCACTCCACTGTTCATATCGTTTCAGTTCCCCATCTACAACATCAATGCACAAAGAGCCAACCTATTCAAAGTGCAAAACATTTGTCAAATAAAACACACTTCATAATAAAAACTTAAAACAGATTTAAAAATTACATTTAGTATTTTTTAAGGATAAAAGTCTCAAATGTAATCTTTCAATTATTAAGTTCATTGAATTACACTAGAATGGCTAACACTCTAAACAATGTGTGCTTAGAAGGTAAGAAGTTTGAGAAAACTTAGAAGAAAGTGATTAATTTATCAAAAATAAAATAAAAGAAAGGTGTCAATAACTTTTTTCTATAGTCACTATATGCATTATTGTGATTTGATTTCAAGCATTAATACAAGAGTAAACTGAAGCTTCAAAACAATTTTAATATTTAACTTTTTGAAGTTTACAACTATTAAAACATTTTCAGATTATGTAGCTAGAAGTTTATGGAGAAAGAAAAAAATCTTTTTAGAAAGAGAATACACATTTTAGTCTGCTACAAAACTCAAATCATACAAATATGAAAGATAATTTAAATATTATACAATACTTATTTCACAAAAGCAATAAAAAATTGCTTTATGATAATATTTTTCTTTATGACTTAATTTTTCTTATAAATTATGAATATACTTAAAAACATTTCTATTCATAAATCATTTTTTTCTTTCTCAGAACAAATATTTATTAACATTTCTTAAATAATTAGTTCATTCAATTCATATTTACCTTATGCTGAGCAAGGAGGGGATGGAATTGGGAAAAAACTGAAAAGCAGCAAAACACGTGAACTATATTGGTACTGAGTTCAATCGATTTACGTCCATCTTCTCGTAAAACTCGAGCAAGAGCACCAAGAAGGATTTCTAGAAGAAATATCTCGTTTATTAAGATCAAATAAACTTAACAACATAGTTGCACACAAATAATATCACATGTCTGTCTATCGTAAAAAGAGATTGGTTGTAACAAAATAGCCCTTAACAACAATATAGTCTTTAGAGCAACACATCTTTGATTATAATCAGTATAAAATTATTTAAAGTTACAAACAACTTACCTGAAAATATATTTTTTATCCCTTTGAATTTTTCTTATCGTAGACACTAAACAAAAGTTATTTCACTGAACTGGCACAAATTACAGACCTTAACCATTTTAATCAGTTATTATTGAAATATATTAATTATATCTAATTAGGTTATAAATTATAATTGGGGGAAAAACAATGTAAGAAATAAACTTGAACCGTAATCTTAAAAAAAAGAAACCAATTGAATTAATTAGCTAGTAATTAATGTCTTTTTTACAACTTCACAGTATTAACTTAATAACATTCTAACTAATTTCCTGACATTATTAACTTCATTAAACGACAAGGAATAAAATGGGTAGGCCAAGTCATCAGAATGGATGAAGACCGAACCACAAAAAGAGTTTTTGATGCCAAACCAGTTGGCACACTAAAAAGAGGCAGGTCAAATTTGAGATAGACAGATGGCCTAGAAAAAGGCTTTTTGTTCTTAAAAACAGGAAAACGCTGGCAGGAAAAAGGCAGGCAACTCTTTCGCACCCCAGGGTGGAACTTAAAAAGGCCCACCCTGGGCTCTCGAGCCATTCATGGTGATGGTAATTAATGTTACTATCTATTAAAAATAGATTAGAAAAACTATCAGAGTAGGGAATAACAGGCAATGACACACTTAAAAAATCATCAGAGAAAAAAATATAGGACCCTGAGCAAAAACCTCAAAAATGTATTGATGTAGGCAATACTGAGCAAAAACCTAAAAAAGTTATCAGTATAAAGAATTCCAAGCAAGCATATACCTAAAAATGGATGCACATCCCTACTGGGAAAATATTATAAATAACTAGCAATTATAGTTAATAACAAGTCTTCTGATGCAAATAAAAATGCAAATTTAACCATATTGCCTGGTATTCTCTATACTAATGTCCATTATTTAGATCAAGGCCCATTGCCCAACATTTCATTCACTTTAACATTTCCAAACTTAAGCTAATTGGATATTTTATAATAATCAGAAATTAGTTATAATAACAAAATAAGCTAGTAAAAAGGAACAATTTGTGAGAATTTATCCTATTAACCAATTATTAGTAATTATCAAACTGTTAATAATGATTGTTAATTTGTGATGAAACCTCACATATTTATTACTTTAATCTGAATTTGTTAACACTTATTAGATTTATTGTATTGACTATCATATATTAAGTTAAAAATAGAGAGAAAACATGGAAAATAACAAAGATTATTAAAAAGAGAAGAAAAAAAAATTACATTTTTATTTATTTATTTATTTAAAAAGCCAGAAAACAAAATAATGAAAAGATATAAGATCAGCTCACACGATTACACCCGCAAAAAGGAGAGCTTTCTAATATTATATCAATACAGCCAAAGCACATTTTGCTTTGGCAAAAATATTTTGAAATTTTACAAAATTAAATAAAATATTTTTAAATTCTACAAAAATTTAAAAATATTTAATTTTAATAATTTTTTTTCTCTTCTCATTAATTTTTATTATTTTCCATGTTTTCCTTTTATTTTTAACATATTTTAATAGTTCTATATACTTGCAGCTTATGAGCAGTAAATAAAATTTATTAATTTTCTTAGTTTTCCTTTTTTTTACTCTTTTTGTCTTTAATGTGCTGCATATATATTATAAAATTATTTACCCAATATATATATATATAAAACTTAAAAGAAAAGATAATTTTTACTGCCAGACATACCATTTTTACGTAATACATTTAAATTTCCAGTTTCTCGTGCTAACTGCAGTACTAAAGCAGATGCTCTAATTTTCTCTGGTATCTCTTCATAAAGAAGTTCAATATAACTGTCTACATTGGTGACGCTTGCCGATTCTTCATCAGAAGGGATTAAATCTGAGTCAGATGAGTTTGTTTCAACATCTTCCGTATTTACTAAAACAGAAGAGATAATAATAATGGAAAACACACCCATAAAAATTTAACTTTTACTTTCAAATTTACTTCCAAGGTCCAAGCTATTTTCCATGCAAAGAGAAACTGTGGCATTTTTATATCAAAAGTATAGATCAGAAAATATTAATATTTAAATGAAAATTAATTAATACATAATTATTAAATAGGCCAGATGGGATAAAGTGGATATAAATTCAAGCTTTTTTTAAATAAGGCTCTAAAACCAACTATCAAATTCATTTTACAGAAAATGTTGATGCATTTTATATACATTGATTCATATATATTAAATATGAAGCATAACTTATCTATTTCGTTTTATTGTCTTCTTACAGTAATGCATTCAAAAGAACATGTTTTGATATACCCACTTTATCCCAGAGTGTGGTAAACTGGATACAGTTCTAAAATTAGTATATGTTTCATTAAAAAACATATGTAAATAATGTTTTAGAAATAAAAATGCTCTTAAAAAAATGTATGCTCGATTATGTTTAAATAAAATAAGTGCAAAAAATATTTAATACATTAAAATATTTAATAAATTAAAGAATTAATTTTCATGGCTCACCTGACCCTAATAAAACTTGGGAGCCCTTATTGGCTAAAAAAGGAAAACCATTATTGGTTTTCCTTTTAATTTTTGTAATATTGATTTTAAAATTAAGAAAATGAATGAGAATTACTAGTTTTGTTTTTTCGTTTAAAAGGGCAAGATCAAGTCTTGACCGAGTTGCCCTGGTCAATCATTTCTATTAATGGTGTCACTATTTTCTCGCTTTTTTTCTTCCTTCTGTGCAAATTAGGGGGAGTTGTTTCTATGTTCATTTCAATTTAGTTGCTGTCTGACGGTTAGTAGTGTAATTTGGATATTAAATCTATGTTTCAAGTAAGCTTTTGTGCGTATTATTCTTATGTATTTGTCTTGATTTTATACTTCTGTATTTTTTATGTATTTTATATTGTATTCTCTTCCTGAACTTTGGCAAAACCTTTGGGGTACAGAGAGCAATTTAGACATTTGTCATGCTCTCTCGATAGAAAAAGTTTTGCTTTTATGGCTTCCGGAGCTGGTACCCCCTGAGGACGTCAGCTTCGGTTGTCATATTTATTCATTTTTTCATTTGCTTCAATTCTTTTGAATTCTCAGCTGCTTAGCGTGTTTTTCCACTGGAAGTATTGTTTCCATTTGCTTTAATTATTTTTAATTCTTTTCTGAATATATATTTGCTAGTATGAAAGCATATTTTTTTATTATCAATCTAGTTATCTCATTTTGGTTTGAAAAGCATGATGGGAAATACTAATGGAATATTCTATAAATGCATGTCCTTTTTTTAGTTCATTCAAAACATAGTTATTTGAAATATTATGCACTTTTTTTTCAAAAAAATTTGCTATTTCTGCCATTTTACTTTAAATAATATCGTAAAGGCAACAAAAATATTAAGTAAATAGCGCCCACTTGACCTTACAGTTTTTAAAGTGTGAATGGAAGTTATTATCTAATTTTTTTATGCCTCAATCACTAAGAAAAAGTCTTGCAAAACAAAATATGCTTAAAAAGTAATACCAGAAAAAATAAATAATCGTTTTGCTTCTTCAAACAAACCCTAACAAAAAACAGATTCACCAGTGAATATTATAATTACAGTCAAACTTATTTATAACAAGCCCTAATTTTATGATTTCCTGGTTTTCACAAAGAAATCAGAAATACTTGATTGGTACAATATTAAGACTATTGGAGCATAGGTCACTTTTAAATAAAGAAAAAAACAGTTTTAGCAAACAATATTTTGTAACTGAGGAAGATAAAAGTTGAACAACCTTCTGTTCAACTTAATTTAAAGCAAATTTAGATCTTTTAATCAGATCTTTTTTTAATTTAGATCAACTTGATTTAAATCTTTTCTTGTACTATGAAGAAATAAAAAGTAACTTGAGTAAGCACTATATTTATAATGTAGCAAGCACATGTGCACTTTTACCATTTTCATGAATTAGTTGACATCCTAAGTCAAAATTTTTGATGGTTTTTAATTGATGGACCAACATAATCTTGATGGTAACCATCAATAATTCCACCATGAACCATTATATTTTTTGATGGTAACCATCACTCCAATATAGGAATTTGGACTGATTTATGATGGTCCAACATAAGAATAACAGCTTGTTTTGATGGTTTGTGCATGTTGAACCATTAGAAATTAAATGTTCGAACAATCATGAACCACCATCACCCCAATTTTAGAATTCGGACTGATTTATGATGGAACAACAAAAAAACAACCAAATTGTTTTGATGGTATATTCCTGCTAAATTAACAAGAATTAAACCATCATGAAAATGCATTGCTGAACCATTACGAATTTCCATCATAGTATCTTAGAAATGAAATGTTGGAACAATCATGAACAACCATTATCCGCATGCAGGAATTCGGTCTGATCTATGATGGATCAACATTAAAAAAATAAATAAATAAAATAAAAAATAAAAATTGTTTTGATGGTATATCTCTGAGGACCAATGAGAATTCCTGTTAAAAAATCATGGAAATGTAAAGGTGTAATCATCATGGATTGTCGGTGCATGAGAATCAAACTTCTTTTGATGGTTAACCATCATAGTATTAAAATAACATTTTCCATCATTCGGCAATGGAAGCTTGTTTTCATATCAAACACCATGAATGCATAATGTAAAACGTTGGATAATGGCAACCATCAAATTATGTTGAACCATCATAAATCACACTAAAACCAATATAAACCATCAAATTTTTTTGATTGGACCATCCAGAATTTTGACTTAGGATGGCTTATCAATTATTATTAGCAAATGTTGTTGACTCTTTATGCTTGTTATAAGCCAATTTGACTTCAACTTTTGCTATATATTTTACCAATAAATCATTTAAAAAAAATTATATTGACCAGTAATATTATTATGCAGCGATCACAAATTAAATGAATAAAATTTTATTTTGAATTACCTTCTTCAGTTGATCCCTTTCTTGTGTGTAAATAATACAGTAGTTGTTCCACTTCGGTTAATTTTGTAGGCGGTACAAGAGGACAAGTGTCAATTATTGCTTGAGCTATTGCTTGGATTTCATCAGTATCAAATGAACCTTTAAGGCGGACGCTGCAAATGAAACAAATTTTACAAAAACTAATTTCAAAATGTTGAAACATTGTGAAAATAAAGTTAAAAAAACAAGACAATTTCCTTTTAACAAAAAGGTGAAGGGTTGCAAAATATATGAAATGAATTCTTTAATATTTATTGAGAAATGCTTATTTTAAGACAAAGAGTAATTTTGAAATCCTTTTCAGGAATTAAATATTTTTATAAGGATACACAATCTTCTTCAGAAGGTAATTGCAAAAAAATACACCTTTTTAGGCTGCAATGAATTTTGTTCATATATCCAATTGATGCTAACTTAATCATTATTTATTGCAAGAACAATACAAATTTGTCCAAAAAATTGAAAAGCAAAGTGTAGCTAATTACATATCACATAAGTAAACAAAACAATTGCAAACTTAGCAAACTTGAAATTTTGCAGAATTTGACTTCATTAAAAAAATCAACAATACTGTCTCATAAATTGAGGGCAAGTAAATTAAACAATTAATTTATTTATTTTATTATTATTTTTAGAGGTTACCTTTTCTCTTAAATAAGAAAAAAGTTGAATTTACTTGTTCCTGGTTAATAGAAAAGTAGCAAATTAAACTACAGCAGTTTTTTAATTTTTCTGAAAAAATATACATTTTATTATTCCTTCTCTACATAAAATTATAAAGTTTTTAATTTGTAATTAAATCTTTAAAAAGGATTCAGATAAAAAAGATTCTTTAAAAAATTATGAAATATTTTAAAATAAATTTAAAAAATTGCTCGAGATTACTTAAAAGATTTCAATTCTATGAGACCTTGAATAGTAACTCTACATTTGGAAAATTAGAGTTTTTTAATGGAAGCCACAAATGCCCAGAAAAGTTTTCACTTTTCCCTGATTTTTTTATAACTAATGATGCAAATTTTATAAACTAATTTCTCAGTTTTGTCTTATTTGTATGAATAAAATGTACTGCAAAACACTTTTACTTGCTACTAAAGTTGAGAATAATTTTTTTTAAATAAAAAATCACAAAAATAAACTATAAAAACATTTTACATGAAAGAAGATAGCAGTAAAGATATTTAATTGATCAAAATAGATATATAACAGGTCAAAATTATGATCTGTGAATAAATGAATGAGCCCGCAATATAAACGGGATGTGACATATGTGAGGCTGAAGTCCTATTCTTAGCCATAGATGACACAACTGAAGAAGCAAAAAGTGCCACCCTCAGCCTTAAATTTACTTGGTTTCACCAAGCAAGTTTGCTGGTACTGGCAAGTTGCACTAGAAACAAAAACAACATAACTGATAAATGATAACAGTAAGAGTGGCTATAAGTAGTCCTTATTAAAAACAATTGTTGACAGTTAACATAAATGTTTAAAAATTAAATACTGTTTCCTTCACATTTTTGTTTAATAGTCAAAATTTTGTAGCAAATGTCAAAATAATTTTTTGTTACAAAATGTTATTTTTTTTCTTAAATTGATACAATTTTTAGATAATTTTTGAAATATGAGACACATAAATATCTATAAGGCTCTAAAACCAAACTNTAGTCCTTATTAAAAACAATTGTTGACAGTTAACATAAATGTTTAAAAATTAAATACTGTTTCCTTCACATTTTTGTTTAATAGTCAAAATTTTATAGCAAATGTCAAAATAATTTTTTGTTACAAAATGTTATTTTTTTCCTTAAATTGATAAAATTTTTAGATAATTTTAGAAATATGAAACACATAAATATCTATATTATAATATAAATTAGGCCAAAATTGTGCATCAGGAAATGTATTTCAAAATTTGTGCCAATTTTTTTTCTTTTATCGAAAAAAAAGATTGGACTTTTAGGGAACGCACACTCAAATTTCTTTTTACCTTATTGTTCGGATATTTTAATTAATTAATTACTGTTCTGCGGGCACCTTGGAGAACCAATAATGAAAAGTAAAAAAGGGTGATTAAAAAATGGAATAAATAATTAATAAAGCACAATTATAAAATAGTGCAAATGAGTAAGAAAATAAACTTACACTTTTTGAGTATCCCTTGATCCTTTTAACATAAAGTCATTGAGTTGTGCAAGCATATTAGGGTCCACATCATAATTGATAATTAATGCATTCTGTGTGGGGTGCACATCTAAATGCTGGAATCTAACATACCTGTAAAATAACAGCAATTTTAATAAACAGACAAAATTCATTCACTTCGCATTACTATAAAAAATAGTGTCAAAAAAGTATCAGGACCAAAAACAAGTGGGAATGAGGAAAACTAAAGAAGACCTCTAAACTTCAGACGACCCAGGCGAGATCAACAAAATAAAATACCAACCCATGACTAACAGGGAAGAACAAACAGTGTTCTCCCTAAGCATTTTTAAAAGGGCAGCCCCACCCTTTGATCCCTATAAATGCATCCTCCTGGAACTTTTTGTAAAAGTAAGCTGCCATCCCTTAAAAACACTGCCCTTTTATTTTTTCAGAAAAAGACAACTTGTTTTAATGAAAAGTCCACTTCTGATTTATTTAGTTACTGCAAATTATTTAACTTTAATTTTCATCATTCATTTATTTTAGTAAGATTTTTCTAATGCTGTCTAGTTATTATGTCAAATTATTATTTGCACAATATTCGGCTGCAGAGATATTCAAATTTTTAATTTAAAGGGGGTATATTAGTAAATTTTTTAGTGATTTTAAATTGTATCATTATTTTCAATAAACACCTTTTATTTAAAATTGTACCTTTAAATATTTATTTTCTCATAATTTTCAGTTAAAAATATTTTAAAAAAAGTGTAAGATTTTTACCTAATTGTTTATTTTAATTACATTATCCATATTTAAGTTACTATTTGCCATTGGGGATTTCCCACAGTAGTTTTATTTGATTGAGAACTTTGAGATCTTACAAAAATCTAATTTCAAGCTTTTTACACATGATTCTAATTTTGAGTGACGATAAACGTCATAGTAACATAGCAATATGTTTTAACAATAAACCAAAATACAATATGATACAAAATTAGGCATAAAATATATTATGATAAAAAATTAGAGGATCTAATGATGATAAAAAGCATAAAATTCCTTGATTTTAAAATTAAAATAGTTTTACCGTTGTATATGCTGCTCTTCATCTTGTTGATGCATGATATCAGTATTACTAAACTTGACTCATAATATCAACTGCAAAATTGGCTAAAAAAGAGTAAAATAACATACATATTACAAAAATAAATAAAGAAACTTAAAATTGAATATATAAATATCGAAATCCAGTTATCCTAAGCTTTTTTTTTTTTTTTTTTTTTGTTTGGTTNTTCTTTCTGTCTGCCCTGCCTGCTCATTAATTGCAATAAATGTGCTCTTTTTGTAAAAATAAACTGCCATTCCTTAAAAATACAGCCTTTTTATTTATATTCCACTTCGAAAAAATAATTCACTGTCTAAATAACAATTACACACTGGTAAAATTATCCGTGTTAATAAGTTTGATTCTGATTACTATTACAAATACTTGCTTTGTTAGGATAATTCTCAACTGGTTAAAGTTTTATACTTAAGGGCATATTAATATATCTCTTGAGAGATTTTAAATTCTAAAACTATTTTTTTAAATACCTTTTTTTTAAAAAAGAAATGCACCTTCGAATGTTAATTTTCCTATAATAATTAGTTTAAATTATGGAAAAAAGCTTTAAAGTTAATTATCAATTAATCATCATCTTTAGTTTACGTTTTTTGAAAAAACAATTGCATAGAGATTGCCTCTTAGCATGCCTTTAATCATCTTTATAAACTACACATTTTTCTCATATTTTGATAATAAGAGAGAATTACTTTTTGAAATATACACATAAAATAGTGGTTAGTTAAAAGAGATTAATGAAACAAATTTTGAGGATAAAAGTTAGTTATTACATAATATTAAACAGTTTGATAAATTTTTACAGTGTTAAGTGAGTGGCTTTTCAAAATACAAAGTTCCCCTTTCAGACTTTTTTTTATTCCTAGGGAGATCTCAGTTAAATCAAATATACTGATTTTTTTTATGCATTATTATTTCCATTAAATACGAATTACATGGAGGGAAATAATTTTTTTTTAAAAATGCACCGAGATTGCCTTTTAGCATGTCTTTAATTATTTTTACAAACTAGAAATTTTTCTCTTATTTTAATAACGAGAGAGAATTGAGATTTGAAATAAATACATAAAACATTATAAGTAATAAATACATAAATTATTATAATTTGAAAATTTTAGGATACAATATAGTTATAATATTATACATTTTGATACATTTTTACAGAGTTTTAAGCGAGGTCACTTTTAATGATTTAAAGTGACCTTTTCAGAGAAGAAGCACCCAGTCCTTTTTTATTCCTAAGGAGATCTCTGGTAAATCAAATAAATATACAAACATTAATCTAACACTAAACCTCTAATTAAGAATGCACTGATTTTTTTATGCATCACTATTTCCATTAAATATGAATTACACAGAGAGGAATAATTTTTGTGAATTATGAACAAATCCAGACCATAATTGATGGATTAAAGATGTTTTTTAGACTTAAACTTTAAAATAAAGTTTACACCATAAACTATATATGCTTGCTTTTGCTTAAGCACTATAACACGTTAAATATGCTAAAAATTGTAGAAAGGAAGCAACTAATAAATTACGAGGAGTACCCAGCAGTAAATTAGCCAAATATAAAAAGTATTCGCCAATTTTCGAAAGTCTTTTGATAGTCTTCTCGAAAGTCTTTCGAGAAGAATTCATATTGGAAAATCTATAATTTTGTGCGTAAAGATCTTTGTTAAAAATATGAGATTCAAAAGGGAAGAGCAAAAATCCAATAATTCTAATTTTTCAGGCTTTTAAATTCATTTTCAATGTTTTATGAATAAATTTTAATTTTCCCTGAGATTTTTAAGCTATTTTTAAATCCCCTGTATTTTTCAAGTTCTTCTTGAGGCATATAAACCTCTTTTTTAAGCTAATGTTAGAATTTAAATATGCCTTTCATCATTATGGAGACACTGCAATCAGTCTCATAAAATATAATAGAAGAGATTAAACTGAAAAGCTGACTGAACACTTCTTTTTTTGTACTATTAAGCACCTATTGCTCGTAAATACACTACAACTAAGTACAATTTTGGGGTTGAAAAAACACGTATTTATCAATTTTGTTATTGATTAATTAAAAAAAAAAATTAGCAATGCTAAGTTTGATAAAAAAAAAAAATCTAATTGTTTGGGAAATTAGATATTAAAATTTCTTAAAAAAGCTTTAAAAATAACTTTAATAAAATATTACATCAAGAAACATTTCAAGTAAACATATATACGTAATACATAGCGTAATATATAGTGTAGTATACATAATACATAGCGTGCATTTATTTTTAAATTAAATCGATTGCTGTGTTATTGAATATTTTCAAATACACTGGTTAGGTTCGCTTAAAAGCAAATTTATGCATGATGCTGAATTTTAATAAAATTTTTAAGAATGAAAAAATTATAAATTAAATAAAAACAAGTTTTAAAGAATTACAAATCGTTTAAAAGACACGAAAATTAATGAAGTCACACTTGAGAAAAACTGAAGTTGCAAGCAAATAAAAAATACATTAAGCAAATTGATTAAATGCCACATATAAAAAGAAATTATATCATTATAAATATAATTAAAGTTTAATTTAAAAGAACAATGAAAAGCTAGATTCACCCATATTAGAATCAAATTTACAAAACACAACAAACATTTGTTTCGTTTTTAACAAGTAGGTTGTTGCCAAATTTAAAAGTAAAACATTCAAAACAAATTTAGAAGCAAAAAACTTAAGTTTAACAGAAATAAGTAGCGGTAGTATTAGTCGCATAAAAGGGCTTTTCTCACTGCATGTAAAGTACGCCTTCGATCACCATTGAGGTAAAAGGAGAATCTGATTAAAAATCTCTCAAATTAGATTTCTTTCCTTCATATAGCAGTCGGAGGTTCGTGAATCGCATGCGGTGAGAATGGCTTTAAACAGTTTAAATTTTCTCTCTATTAAAAATAATTTGCAGCTGATTGTGTGTTCAACAGAATTCTCATACTCGAATTTAGAGATGCGAGCAAGAACCTGTGATTAGTCAATTACATTTATTCGCGAAAAACTCGCATAGAATGTGAATGCTCTCTTAGGACTCATTAATGTCATAAACGTACATGTGAATGTTTTGAAATTACCGTAGCAACAATTTTACAATGGCCCCAGCTGGGTTCAAAATTGGCACAATATGGGACTTATGAACATGCATTGAGGGACCAATAATGGGATGTTTATATTTTTTAATATTGGTCCTGGAATGGCCTACGTAGGACAATATAGAACCCATTTTTGCTAAATGATGGATTTAAAATATCGGGTAAAACTGACAATTCTATGTTGGGACGATATTGGTTGTTAAGTGGTTCTAAAATATTGGGTGAGGTGAATCGGACAATTCCATATAGAGCTAATATCGGAAAAATAACGGTCCTTTTGAACTCTTATTTAGCCAAGATTCATAAATATTAACCAAAGTTATTTTGCTTCTAGTTATTCTGCTGCTATATGTATACATGTGAGATGAACTGATTGCACATGACGAATCGTATTTGCGTTTGAACGTTCATGCGAATAGCACACAGTTGTTGTTCTCGTAAGCTATTAAGGAACTGGAGAGGGAGAGATTGTTCTAATTTTCTAGTGGCACCATCTATGGCCAAGAATTCGACTTCTGCTACACCCATACGCCACAGCTGTTTATGGGCCGAACCCATCACTTCATACCAATAGATCCATTCGTAAATTGATCATAGAATTATCAATCAGAAATTCAGTATCTCCCAGAGGTATAATTTATCGTGGGAACATGGAGAACTTTGCGACCCGACAAATTTAACATGCACCAGTTACCATTTACTACACAGGTAATCATGGCCAGAATTACTTTCAACCATTTCAGGAGCACTGTGATAAAAATGTCTCATTTAATTTTGACAATAATACATAACTAAAATTGAAATAATTTTCATCTTTTAAACTACACGGTTTATAATCAAACATTATAAATTTTGAAACATATAGAGCAGATTGCTTCATTTTAAATATGCATATGAGGATCAGAATTATGTCTCTTAACTAAAATTTTAGTTTAAACAATTTAAGCCTGCAAACGGTTAACTGATAAAACTTAATAAATAAATAAAAGAGCAGAAATTAAAATTTGAGAATCATACACAAAAAAACGCAGGAAATAAAATTACTACTTTTATAAATTTACTGTGCAATCTCATAATAAAAAGAAAATTTTCATTCATGGCTCTACGAACAAGCTTAATGATTTGTTAATATAATCCACTTTATTAAATCCTGCTTATATATAACGTTATTCATGTAAAAAATCTTAGGGGACTTGATTATTCATATTAAAAATTCTAAAAACTTGAAATATACTGATAGATTTGTTTATATACATTAGATAGAGAGATTTTGCAGAATCCTTAACATTAAACAATTAAAATTGATAGTGAGTAACAAATCTCATTCAAAGTTTATAAATTAAATATTTCCCACCAGCAGAATCTAATATCTACAGCTGTTAACAATATTCTTGAGCGGTGAGAAATATATATACAGTACAGAACCCGTTATCCAGAAATCATAAAACCGGAACGAAATTCGATAAATTTTCCCGCCATTTCTTAAAAAAAAAAAATTTTTTTTTCCTCATAAGATTTTAGAATTTTTCGTTCTTTTTTGAAAGATGTTTACCTTACCATAATTTTGGAAATAATCATTAGTGTATTACTCCATTGTTTTTTCTTCTTTTTAAGATTACTTCCAAAAAAAAGTTTTTTTTAGTTGGGTTTAATATTAAAAAAAACGGCTTTTTGTAGCGATTCAGAAAACCGGAAAAATCAGTTATCCGGAATAGCGATGGTCCCGATCGTTCGGGATAATCGGTTCCCTACTGTATATTTATTTTCAAGTTTAAAGACATTTAAAATTCCTCATATTTAGACAGGGTTCGTTAATTTAAATCAGGATTTAATCAATCATGATAATTTTTGTTGATTTAACCAAGAATGAGAAATTAAATTTCATACTAATTTTCACAGTTTCAAAATTAAATTTACTTCAGATAATATTGCTACGTTATTGAGTTTCAGTTAGCAAAATTATATAAGTACTTGGTATGAAATAAATTATAGCCCTTTTGAAATGATATTTGAAAATCTCATAACTTTCTTTTGATTTTTCAGAATGCTAAAAAAACAAAATAGTTATTATTATATATTAATAATTAAATATTTGTCTGTAAAAAGTAGTTATTGAAAATATTCTTTTTGAGTGATAAAAGTCCTACCGTTTAGCAGATTTTTAATTTTAAAATGCTATTTTCAATACTACAATTTATTTTATAACTGCAAATATATTTCTGAATCTCAAAGCATAAACAATTTTAAATAGAAATAATTTTAATAGACCATAAAAAAAGCTGTTAAATGATAAATTCAGATTTCTTTTTCTTATAAAGGCATTTTTTTTCAATAATCAGTTTAGTTATTTGAAATTGAAATATATTTCCATATGCAATTAAAACATAAAAAATCACATTTTGTCTAGCTTTTTTTTTAGAAAAAAAAATTTAGAAATTAATTTTGTTTATTTTAACTTGTTTTTCAGTAGCTATAAATTGTACATTTTCAATAATTTCACGGTGATCATTTATCTTTATTAAGAATTAATGGAAAAACAATTTATAAAGAAATAATTTTCAATGTAATCTTACGATTTATTTTTTAAAATATTTAAATTACAATTGTAAATATAAAATTTAACTAAGTGAAAAATAAAACTTCTCTGAGCATTAAAAAAATCATAAGCCTTAAAAGTTTTCTTAAAAAATAATTTTTTAAAGAATTTTGTACGGATTTTATAAATTATTTCAAACAATAAATCCAACTAAACATGAAAAGTTCAACTCAAGTACGACTGACATTTTCATTAATCCTTTGGTTTTGTTCAATCTCATGCAAAACCAACATGTAATAGGAAAATATAAAAAAAATAAAAAAGTTTAATTGAATTGGCAAACAAATTTAAGTAGCATACGAGGCTTGCTAGGAAAAATTAAATAATGAGAAATTGATAATTATATTTCAAGAACGCGAATAATCAAAGAGAAAATAATCTTAATTCAATACTTAAACACACTTACGGATTACTGGGATTACACGCAGGTGACTGCTTTACAAAATTATTGTAACGAACATTGGTCCCTTTAACTGATGAAACAAGATTTAATAGGACATATTGTAAGAAATATCGATATTTAATAATATACCACATTATTTTTTTCACATTTTAACGCATTTATACATAGATTATAGTCGTCAACATTTTCATCACGAGAATAAAATTTATCTACATTCAAAATAATGTAATCAATAATTATTTTCTTATGCATAATAGCAGAGACAGATTTTTTTATATATTTTATTGATAATAACCATTGTATTGTCGTATTTAAAAATTATAACTGTCAAAAAAGATCCCTACATTGTCATATTTGATATACCTATATTGGAAGGATTCCATATCGGTATATACGTCAAGTTTTGACGATTTATGAGTGTCTTACTAGACACTAAAAAAAAAGACAACCCAGTAGTAGAACAATTTGAACAATAATTTTTTAAAATTTGTTGTAAGTTTAAATTCCTTAGGGGGTCTTGATGTGAACAGATACCCATATGAAAATAACCACCTATATGTATTTTCAATACGCAGTAAAACATGTGTAATCCAGGGGAGATTTCCGTATGGTGATCTGAGGCAGAATAATCTCCAACTCTTGGAAACTTCCGGGCAGTGGACCACGAGAAACTATATGAAAAAAAAAAAAAACACACACATCACAGAAAGGGACCAACTCAAAAGGTAGAACTCGTAGTCCCCCTCAGGCAAACATCTACTTTTTTTTATGCCAAATAGATTTAAATCTATTTGGCACCTTGGGAATGGCAGTTTGCAATACTGATCACGAAATGGAAATATCTCCGTAAACCAGCTGTATTATTTGTTTGTGGTATTGTTTCCCTTGTCGGGAAACTTAACTTTCAATTTGTTGAAGAACTTGGATCATTGATTCAAAGACCAATTAGTACCCACTCAAATATGAGACAATTTCAGACAAAATACTTTTCAACTTTTATTGATAAGAAAACAGTGGCATCAATATTAACAAACTACAAAGTCAAAAAGAAAAAAGGATGTTCAACTTTCCATTACAAATTATGGCAGAGTGTGCAATTTAAAGTCTAAACATAATTGCCCAGTTGAAAACGTATAGATTCTTACATTTTTTACAATTCAAAGACGTAAATGACAATCTACATATTTTTTGCTATCCAAGGCAATCTACATACATTTCAGAAAATTGTTAAGTAGATTCCTGATCAATTTCATCCAAAAAATTTTCTTGTTTGATGGAAAATATTGAATATAAATATATACCGAAGACAGCACCAGCTAAACATACACCAGTAATAATATTATTTTTCCGTATGCGTTTCAATTTCATAACTCTTTCAGCATTTTCCTTTTCTATCCTCTTCATATAAAGTTGCTGCGCAGGGTGTAAATCTGAAGTCACATTATTGTTATTGGTCGAAGCATATAATTTATGCTGCTTAAATGTGCACAACAGCTGAGAAAATGGTTTAATATTATACTTATTTAGTATAAACATTTTAATTTTTGTAAACTAATGTCTGTGTATTTACTAACATTAAATATTATCTCAGTACAAACCGTTTCTGCCTATCTATTTCTTCTTAGTGAAGAACCTAAAAATATTTTGAATAAATGACAAAATATTGCTATATATATATATGCAATCATTATTTTAAACAAATTTTTATTTAAAATAGATGGAAAATGTTCCAATTTAAAATTTTTAAACTGTAATACAAAATTAAAAGAAAAAGTATATGCAAGCTGAATAAAGTATGAAAGTGAAAGAAATAGGTCACTCGAAACGTTATATCAACTCAACTACAACTTCAACTACGCCGATGTAAACTTTTGGTTTTGACGTGACGAGTCATAGCTTTGGCTAGTTAATGTAAATTTTCATTTGTAATTTATACTTTTATTGGATACAATGGGGGCTAGCGCAACCGATGTTCTTTCAACTTTTTTCAAAGATTACAGAAATAGCACTCCTCAAAAGATAAAGATTATAGATGCGTATCTCTTCTACATTCTCTTAACCGGCATCGTTCAATTTGGATACTGTTGTCTAGTTGGCACTTTCCCATTTAATTCCTTCTTATCAGGTTTCATATCATGTGTTGCATCATTCGTATTGGGTGGTAAGTACCGAATAAAGTTTAGTTGGATAAAAATACTCTATGAGATTTTTTATCATAAAGAATTTAAAATAAAAAAATTGGTTCCTATGTGCCGGATATTAGTTAAAATCTCATCCTATGTCCTAGTGCCTTTACACTACGTGTAAAAAATAGAAAAAAATTCACAGATTTTGTACTGTGGTGACTATGAGTTATAGTCTTCGTATTGGTTCCCAAGTAATTTTTAGTGTACCGTTGACCACTGTCCTTTAGTCACGAAATCATGTCGACTGCCTAGGCGCATGTAGCTTTATGACAAATATTTCTATTTGTCAGGCAATATTTCTAATTTCCAAAAGAACAAATTATTAATTGGAGGGGAATATTTCTGTATTGTGATTCCACCAATTCCAACCATTGTCCACTTTTTCTGTAATACAGTGTGGCAAATGCAATGAGATGAAAATATGTCAGTCAGGGGATATTTTTGTGTTGGTGCCTGTTGGGAGATTTCCGTATCGAGATCTGTGGCAGAATAATCGCCAAATCTTGGTGACTCACAGGCCCACAAGAAACTAAAAAAGAAAAGAAAAAAAATAACAGAAAGGGACCAGCTCAACTGGTATAACTCCTAGTCTCCTCTGGGCAAACATATACCTTTTTTTCTTTCCAAAAAAAATTGCAAGTTTAAAACCTATTTGGCACCATGGTGATCGTAGTTTGCATGACAGATCACAATACGGAAATATCCCATACCTGTTCATGCAAACTACAGTCGCCAAAAGATTTTAATCTTGCAAAAGAATTTTCATTATTATTTTACTTAACTGAATATAATTAAGAAAAGAAAAAAAATCAGCTTTACAAAACTCATGGTACAGTATAAAGTAAGCTAGTTTCAAATTTTGCTTTTCCATGTGTCTTTTCGAACAAAAATTAACAAGTTGTAGAAGCTGTAAAACCTATTTCTAATAAAAAAAATGTTTTTAGCTTATTCTTTTTTAAAATACCCCCTAAAATTTGCCAAATATTTGACCAACTGAATATTCCACTAAAGAACCAAGTAAAGGCCAAATATTCATTTCATCCCTACTCAAAAATACTGTTCATGTATTTGCATTTTTGTTTAATGGTTGCATTAAGTATTAAAATATTAACTACCTACTGCTTTAGTGTTTATTTAATATATCTGTCTTATTTAATTTTTGTGGTTACAATTTAACAGCTCTACTTGCATAAAATTTCAGCTGAATTTGGTTTATTAATTGAATGTTTAACTTTTTTACTGTGAATAACACATTTGACCCAGTTCTCTGAAAAATAGCCCAGTATGACTATGATGAGTTAGTTCTTTATTTTGCCGCTAACAAAGCCATAAATGCTGGTTTCCAAGATTTAACAAATTTCGCCAGTCCCTGTTAATGCCTATAATAGCATGACAGCTTGTTTAATAATTCTATTTAATTTCCAATGTATGTTGATTTTGCTGTTAATTTTTCTTTTTTAGTTTGTCTTCGATTGCAAGTAAATTCTCAAAACAGCAGTCATTTTGGCAACATCACTCCAGAAAGAGCTTTTGCTGATTTCATATTTGGCCATGTTGTTCTTCACCTTGTTGTCATGAACTTTATTGGATAAAAGACGAATTGTAATTTGGAATTTACGTTTTGGATGTAAGAAGTTGGTTCTAACATGGTATTGTCCTTGCATTATATATGAAATAAATGCTTTTTCTACTTATATTTCTATTACTTTTTTTTGGTCTCTTTTATTTTATTATTCAAGGTTGATATAGTTTAAATCACTTTTACATAAATGCCAACTGTACTAGATTTTTTAATAGACTGGATTTTGCCGGTTTCTCCTGGTTTTTGTACATTTTAGAAAATTCCCTAAAATTGAGTAAGTTGCCTTAAAAAATACCTCTTCAAATGAAATTTTTTTGGAGATTATCGCTTGCTTGAATATTTTATTAATATTAAAGTGTCACTAATACATAGTAAAGAGAGCCTCATTTATAAAATTCAGTTAACTAGCTTTGATGAACTAAGTGCCTATTACTAATCAAAATTAGGATTAGACATAATATATAACATTCCAAGATTATTTAATGTGAAATCATAACTGGAAAATATTGCTGTTTTTCTATTTTGATGACTATAAAAATCCCTAACATTCTCTTAGAGTAAAATATTTAGCATATTTTGGAACAATTATCATGAAATTTATGTTATTTCGTAAAATCTACTGGATTTTTTCCCTATCCGTTTTGGCAGCTATCCTTTTATTTTTTTAAAAAAAATGTCATGAATTTGAAAATATTTTTTTATAATATACTCTTATGTGTATATATATATTTTATTAACTGTGATTTTCCTCCAAAGCCCAATTTTTTTTAATGTTAAAGGGGTTTCATTTACTTAAGAGTTTCATATATGTAAATTATTATTTAAAATTTAAAACTAATAAATTTCAAGTTAAAACAGAAATATATTTCAATTTATTTTAGTTATGATTTTAGTTAATTTGTTTGTTGAACATATTGCAACTATACCCACTTAGTTTTATGTTTATTTAAATACCAGTGCTTTTAAAACTTTAAATNATTTGGCCATGTTGTTCTTCACCTTGTTGTCATGAACTTTATTGGATAAAAGACGATGAATTGTAATTTGGAATTTACATTTTGGATATAAGAAGTTGGTTCTAACATGGTATTGTCCTTGCATTATAAATGAAATAAATGCTTTTTCTACTTATATTTCTATTACTTTTTTTTGGTCTCTTTTATTTTATTATTCAAGGTTGATATAGTTTAAATCACTTTTATATAGCTGCCAACTGTACTAGATTTTTCAATAGACTGGATTTTGCCAGTTTCTCCTGGTTTTTGTACATTTTAAAAAATTCTCTAAAATTGATTAAGTTGCCTTAAAAAATCCCTCTTCGAATAAAATGCGTAGATCATCGCTTGCTTGAATATTTTATTAATAATAAAGTGTCACTAATAAATATTTAAATATTTAGTTAAATAATAAATATTTAGTTAGGAGTTTCATATATGTAAATTGTTATTTAAAGTTAAAACAGAAGAATTTTTCAATTTATTTCAGTTATTATTTTAGTTAATTTGTTTGTTGAACATATTGCAACTATACCCACTTAGTTTCAGACCAGTGCTTTTAAAACTTTAAATGCAGCTTATGTGTAATTAAGAATGATTTGTTCGGCCAAAAGTAATTTTGAATAATTTTTTTTCTTAGATTTTTAAATAATTTTTTTAATTATGATTTTGTCTGCTCTGTTTTTATTTTAATGCCATGCAATGCTGGCTTTTATAAGAAATTTTCTAAATAATAACACTTTGAACTCTTTCTTTGTGGATCTTGAGAATAATTCATTGAAAATGAAAACTAAGTACATTGCTAACAACCAATTTTTTGTTTCTTATTTTTTTACTTTAAATTTTTGCCAGCACTTTTGCATTTTCTAATAGACTGTTGGATTTCTTTATCTTATCTTCTTTTATATATATTTTATAAAAGTTATTTAGTAATAAGTTCTTTTTTTTTATTAAAAGAGCTTCAATTTTCTTGTGTGATATATATATAACATTGAATTTTCTTTTATTTCTTATAAAAATTAAGCTTTTATTTTCTAAAAAGTCTTGTGCAAAATTTATTTTTTAAGTTTTGCTAAAATAATTTCTGGATGACTATGTAGTCCAACAAATATTTTTGTTCCACAGTTTGTTTGACAAATGACTTCATTTTAATGCTTGTTTGTTCAATTTATGTGTTGTAGAAATTCTTTTTTCATGATGAAAAGCACATAAAAATGTATAAATAATTTACAAAATTAAACTTTCTGTGTTTGGTACAACTTTAAGAAAAAGAGTGTCTTATTATAACGCTTAGATAATTATAAACGCAATATCGCTATTGTTGTGCAAAAATGTAATTTTTTTCTCACTTTTTTAAGTTGCATAAAGTTATTGTAATAAAAGTATTAGGTTTGCAATTATACACTGAAATAAAATTTGCCTAATATTTATTTGAGTAAAAAAAGTCAAAGTGAACCATTCTTTTAATATAAATCCTTATTAGTTAAGAATATTTGAGAGTTCCCATTTAAAAATACATAAAGGCTTTTATAGATTTTTACATTTATCTCTTATTTATTATGTTTTATAATAAGTTATTTAAATTTAATTTTCAAAACATTTTTCTAATGATTTTATTTTGAACTCATAATTTTCAGTTTTCTGACCTCTCTGTCTCCGTAACATTAATTTCTCTTCCATCTTTAAAAGATGGATTGCAATTGAAAGCCTTGTTTGATTGCAATCAAGCAAGGCCTCGAAACTATCGTGACCATCGAACGAGCGTGACCATCGAGACCTTTTGATTCTTTCAGATTGTCTTTGACACCTTAATAACTGGATTAAAAAAGTTGGAGATAAAACTAGCTTTTCCATCCTTTTTAAACTTGTTTCAAAGCTCATGTCGGCATTTATGGCAATGGGCAAGCAGATCGCTTTGCCAATGAGAGTTGTAGTCACTCCTTTCGCCTTTTACCTACTCGGAGCATCAATCTGAAATTTTAAAGGAGTGTGAGTCCTTTTGTCACCACTGGTATGAGCTGGGCTCTTCATTTGTTCTCGACTGTTACGGAGCCTCACGAACAGCATTTTCAAGATTGGTAGTTTGATGCACAAAGTCTCTCCCTCTCTGAGGGCAAGAGAATCTTTGCAGTATGCTCTAAATGTCAAGTTCTGCAGAACTCTACACTCTTACAGTCACTCTACACTCTTATCTACAGTCTACACTCTTCTCTTCGTCTCTTACCTACTCAGAGCATCAATCTAAGATTAAATCTGAAATTTCAAAGTAGTGTGAGGCCTCTTCCTGTCACCACTGGTATTCAGGTAAGGAGCTGGGCTCTTCAACTTCTGACAGAGCCTCACAAACACAGCGAGACTGACAAGTGAACTCATCGTCTCTCGCTCTTTGAGGGCAAGAGGATTTTTGCAGTCTGCTCTAAATGTCAAGATCAGCAAAACAAGTCCTGGACTGCTTAGGTCTTTCCAGGAAAGACTTATATGCTTCTTTCTGCTTCTCGATTTTCTGAGGGTTAACTGTCTAAAGGATCTTGTCCAACTTCGTTGGATAACAGGCCGCAATAACAACAATTTTGACACTGTGCTGACTATGTCAAAATACCCCCGTCCACAATAACATCCTTGATTTTTTTTTTGTTGTCAAATTTACTTTCTGACACCTTATTTTATTCCAAACAATGAAGTAACCTTAAGATCGCTTCTCCACTTTTATCTATAATTTGTAAAAGAAGACTTTTGTCACTAAAATTATGAAAGTTTTCGTCTGGCTTTTGTTACTAACAAACTGAGTAACAAAATTTGTGAAACATTTCAAATATAATTTGTATACTCTGTGACGCCTAGCCATATAATTTAAAACTGCTTTTGTAAAGCATGGTCGCATGGAGTGCTTTTTTGCAAATAATATGCTATTTTCATAACTGATATAAGTTTGAAACATCTACTCGTGACCGTTAGATCAAGTTTAGCCTATTTTTAGCCAGTGCCCTCTGTGTTTACTCTGAAAAAGGTGCAAAGCATTAATGTGGCAAAAAGTCACAGTTTTGAGATAAAGAGTTTGTGATCTAATTTTCTAATATTTAGAACTTTACTCCAATGCTGCATTACTTAGGTTCATAGAAATTTGCAAAAACAGGGAATAAATCATAGATTTTGATAATTTTCATCTTGGTGTAAAAATGTTGCCTAGTTAGTGATTTTTAAAGAAGTTAAATAACTTTTGAAATATTTAATTTTTGTTTGTTCAAAAATCCAGATAATTCTTGACAGTAAATTGGCACACACAGTTTAAAATTATGGTTTTGTTTCAAGTGTAAGGCATATAAACTATGGCTTTTTTATTTTCCTTGTGAGAGAGCCATTTCCTTCGAAAAACCTTGTTAATGTCAAAAATGTGAAAACTATTTCTGAAAAAAATGCAATCTAGAGCTTTATAATTTAATGAGGATTAATAACTATATTGCAATCAGAAGTATATAAAATTTAGGAGCTTTAATATTTGAAAGAGATTTATTTGGGTTCACAGTAGGGAGATTTACTAGTGGTGTCCAAGAAATAATTGAGCTGAAAGGGTGGTTTGACAGCATGGAATCCCATCCTGTTCGTGAATGGAGTGTCTTTGCAGAGTCCAGCCTTAAATCCTTCATAGGAGAAGCATGCGTATGAAGTGTACTGACAAGTACTGATGGAAGACTGAAAATTGTCCAGAGCTCGATCGTGGCTGCACGGATTTGGAATTGTCTTTTTATTATGTTTGCCTTTAACTGAAATAACAGAATAGTTAATTACAAAATAGTTAAGTTTTTGAGTTCACCAGTGCAAAATGTTTAGATACATATTTATTTAGGGCATAATTCAAGATTTTAAGAGAATGCTATATCACGGAAGGGACTGGATTAATAGTTGTCCGATATTCCTGATGGAAAAATATTTTGTCCTGATATTTTTGATTCCTTGTGTGTGTTCAGTATATCCTATTTTCAAAGGCGAGTTTTTAACATATAGATTTGAATTTTGGATCCAATTTTTTATTTTAATATCTGTAGAAATTGTAAGATTCGGCAATCCCAATTAAGGGGTGTCCTCTAATTATATTCAGACTGTCTTATCCGCAGGATTCATTGCTTAAAAAATTTTGGGAGTTCAGTTCAGTCAAAAAACTTCAATTAACAATTTTTAAGTCGTCAAATTTTTTATGGTGATGAATTCAGAGGTCATATGCTTATTTATAATTTTTAACAAACCTAGTAACACCTCCTGCAGGATTTACTTTTATAGTTCCACAGTTATTGATTTGTTTATAATATTTGTCTATGTGGTTTGGTTTAAAAATATAGATTCTTAACAAAATAGCGTCATATCATAGAATTTTTGAATTATGAATTGATTGATCATTCTCTAAAATTTTGTACAGTATTTAAAGTGACATATTCATTGTATTATCGCTCTAGCATAATTGCGGCGACATTGTCGCAGAGCTTTAGAGTTTTTGCAGAAAAATTTTCTTTCTGCGTAATTTCTCGAAAAAAAAATTTTTTTTGCGGAATTTTTTTTCAAAGATGTCTATCTTGCGCCTCAGAGAAGAAAAAAATAATTGTGATTTTTCTATTTTCATTGAAGATTTTAAAAAATATCAGTAATGTCCGAATTCAGCTAGAATTTCAAATTAATAATATAAAATACAAAATTCAGAAATCACGAAAGCTTAAAAGATAGTTTGTTCTTGAAACTGTGCTCTTCCTTTCATTTTTTTCCCATTAAAGAACACCATGTTTTACATACTTATTTAAGTTTCTCTTTTTTTTTATACAGTATCATTCGCGCGATTTTGTCGTCGATCTTTCTTTTGGGAGTTACTGCACGGATTTTACGAATTTTAATTTGTAATAATTTACAAAATTCGAAAGAAGAAATAATTAGTACATTCCCCCCCCCCACAAAATGCAAGAATATCGCACATAATATGAGAAAGAATTCTTTTTTAAAATTTTTATTCTGTACTATCTGCTGTAAACACATTTCTGTTACTTTAAATTAGTAATTGTTATAATTAAAAGTATCTTAAAGTTATATATATATATTAGCGCTGGGGATGTTAGTCGCAGAAAGCCCCGAAACATTCTGCCACAGAGTGTATTATCATTTCAAGATTATTGAAACTCTACTTTAAAATTATTTAATTAAGGAAATTTTGAACTAAATTGCAAATTTTAAGAATATCAACAATATACTATGAATACTTAAGAACTAATATACTAAAGAAAATATCAACTAATTAATACTGTTTTTTTCTTTCTTCTTTTTAACGAAACAGAGTTATTAAATTTTTCCATGCATTGGTTTGACACTATCATGCGTTGTTCAGTATGGATAAAATTCTGCGGGAAACTTACAGAACTTTTTGTTCTAAACTAAGTAATCCTAAAATTAAAAATAGTATATTTTATTTTTGCATAGTATATTTTCTATTTCCTTTTGTGATTAAATTTGCTTTTATTATATATTATATTATTACAGGCACATTATAATTTTTTTAGTTTGAAATTTTTGAAAGTAGTTTATTGCATGTATGATACTGTGCCTGGCCGAAATTGGAGGTTGGTGAATTTCACCAGGGAATGTTGACAGTCACATAGTCGCTTTGGTAAATGTCTGAAATATATACTAGGTCAAATTAAGTGCTCCTACTCTGTATACATTTTCCCGGTGTGCCCTACATCAATGTTCTTTTAAAGTCAAGTGCCACTGCCGAGTATGCATTTGCCGGTACTCCGAACACTGACGTTTCTCCTAATCTATCCACATCAGATATTAAAATATTGAATAAATATAATAATATCAACAAATAAATTAATATCAAATCGGATATAACAAATATTTCGGACATTCACCAGAGCAACTATGTGATTGTTGACATTTTCTTGATTTTTGACATTTACGGTAGCCTGTGTACTATTCCAAAAAGTTCCGGATTTTTTCTTTTGCCCCCTTGCAAAACTGGGTGAATGCTGAAATAATACTTCCATGCTGAATTGAATGCTGAAATAATGAAATGCAATCGTGGCAGAATTATGCAGTTGGGAAGTAACTCTGCAATAATTAGTTTGCATTTTGATATTTTGTAAACATTTCATCAGCATTTGAAACTTTCTGGTTTCTCTTGGTATAGCTGAATTCACTTTCTTTTAAATTTTAAAATGCCAATGGTCGTTAAACAATCTTTGCCATGAAAAAAGTTTCCCCACGATATAGTCCAAACCCTCTTTGAACATCACACCCAATTTTTGGGTTTACGGCTACTAATATTGAACTCCGTAACCTTGTGATTTTGAGCGCAATCCAAAAGACAAGAGAACTCCTAGATCAAGTATTGGCAGAAAATTGCCGTCGTGGAGGACTTTTTGATGCACCTAATTCGCATTTGTGTTACACGGAGAGGGAAACCACAAAAACCTCCCACGGTTAGGCTGATGGCTAGGGCACTCTAAACCCATGATCCGTCCACCACTCAGCATATTTTCCTTCAGCACTGTGGTTCGTGCGAGCGGAATTTAGTATGGACCAGCCATCTCTGGGATTCGAATTCGGTTCACCTCATTGCGAGGCGAACGCTCTATCCACTGAGCCACCAAGACTAAGTAGTATCCTAAAACCCGTTGTGAAGGTATTTTGTTCATAGAGCACAAGATCACGTGTCATCCCTCCTAAAAAAAACTTTGCAGACGTGAACTTTCGCAATCGAGATTTGGATTCCATTCCAACGGGCTAACAACAGTAAGAGAATATGCAGCCGACTTAGTAAGCTCAAATGTAATTGAACCAAATTTAATGTTTAGGTAAAAAGATAAATGATTTTATAATTTGATGATAGCGGCTGTGGGTGCTCAGGGGAAAGAGCACTCGCTTCCCTATAAAGCGAACAGGGTTTGAATCCCAGTGATGGCTGATCTATTTGAATTCTGCACCCGGCTCGCCCCGACCATAGTGCTGACGTAAAATATCATTGTTTATGGGTTAGCCTTCCCTTGCAGTCAGGCGAACCGAGGGAGGTTTCTGTGGTGTTTTTCCTCCATGTTACGCAAATGCTAGTTAGTTCCATCAAAGGAAAAAAAAATCTCAATGAAGGCAAATTTTTTCCAATACTTGTTCTAGGAGTACTTTTTACTTCCAGATTGGGTTCAAAATCACAAGGCAATGGAGTTGATCATAAATAGTTGATGGTGGTCGTAAACTCAAAAATGCGTCGGCTGTTCAACGACGATTTCAAAATTTGATATTAGCTTCTACTTTTAACCATATTGTCCAGTTGCTTCAATTTTAAATTAATATTTGGCGATCGAAATGGGCTACAGGTGGCGCAGCACGAAACTATCTATCTGAGGCAACACTTCGCATGCTTTCACCATTATATTAGTGTGTGGACTTTCACAGGAAAAGGAAGAATGTAAGTTCTGTCTTTATTTTGAAATAGATTAAAAACTTTTTAGAGCTTAAAACTACATTAAACGTAGGTCTTAACACTAGATTGTCTGAGGAAGTCATTTTGACTGTTTTCTAATATCAATTGGAGAAACAATGATGAAAATGACACAATATCTTAGAATTTTGTGACTTTTTGCACAACATAGAATTTTTTTTATTGTTAATATTTACTAATAACTTGTTATATAACTGTAAATAATGTAAAAAATTAATTTCAAACAAATTTCTTTACACATTGGTTATTCTTTCACAATCTAGTCATTTTGACTGCTTTTGGGCAATATAGGGATAGACTAAATTTCCGTCTTTCTAGTGTTAAAGAGAATATCTTGGAAATTTTAGAAAATATTTTAGACAGTTAAATATGAAAGAGAAAAATGCACTACAATCCCATACAACTGAGGAGAGGAGGAAGGGTCAAGACATGGAACTGATCTCTCCAGGGCATCGTATTCGACTGTTGCTATCGCGAATTGTGATTTTAGTAAATTGCTGAAATTCTAACCAAGTTTTAAAGAACCATTCTCATTACCGGCGGTCCCGCAGTGGACTGATCGATAAGACACGGTTCCCAGCAGATCACCGAAGTCAAGTTCACTGGCTGCGGTGGGTGACCACATGGATCAGCCTGCTTAGGGACCGAGGGTGTGCGGTATTGGTCCTCGTTAAACTGTGCTACCGTAAAGTGCTCGACTTCGCGCGCAGGTCGTCGGGCTACCGAAGCGGGGGTGCCATCCCCTCCGCAGAGGATCAAAATTGTGATGGCATGTCTTCGGATCATCCTCCGGAATGTTTCCCAGACCGTCGCCAATAGCCCATTGCGCAGCTCTAGTGCGACGTAAATTAACAACAACAACACTTTGAAATTGGCTCCCATGATCAGAGTTAGCATGCGAGTGAAAACCAGCAGTTTAGGGGAAATTATTTACCCTTAAAAAATTCGTCAGATTCATTTTCACAAGCGATATTTTACGCATACGAAAAAATCTTATCCAGTGAGAATGGTTTAGTAGGCGCGGTAACTGTAGTCAGGAATGGGCGATCGAAATGTGCTGCAGGTGGCACCTCTCTACCAATGGCAACATTTCGCATGCTTTCCCCATTAGCGTGTGGAGACTCACAGAGGGAGGAAGTACGTTAGTTTCTCTCTTGATTTTCGTATAGATTAAAATCTTTTAAGTTGGAAAACTATATGGAACNCATGTGAAATACTGCAAAAGATATGATGCAATAATATGATGGCGCGTTTTTTCAATCTGCGGCGTAAAAATATATCGGAAGCAGTAACCCGGAAGTCTTGAAAGAGCAAATTTACCTTTCAATCTAGCGCCACTACCCTTAGCTTTACACGATCACCCATCCATACAACTGAAAAGAGGAGGAGATGGGCCAAAGGCACGAAACCGGTCTCTCCCCAGATGGCGTATTTGAGCGTTGTGATCGCCAATACGGCTATTGCGTCAAAAATGCGTTCATCACTGATTTGTTAGTGTAAGGTACTTTTATTTACGCCGCACTAAAGCTGCGCAATGGGCTATTGGCATTGGTCTGGGAAACAGAACTGAGGATGATCCGGAGACAAGGATGATCCGTCACATCCTGTTTTACAGGGAGAACACATTCACACACCATCCATCCGCAGACCGTAAATTTGACCTGGACCAGAGCACGATCAGTCTCCCATACAGTACTCCTAGAGGTATTGATTTGTTATGAGAACTTGGAGTACTTTGTCACCTTGACAGATTCAGTGTGCACCAGTAACTAGTTAGAAGGGGCTGTAATGAAATGAAAACTTACGTTTAATGACAGATTTGTAGTCGCAGCCAGGTTGATGACGACCACCGTTGATCGAGAAGACAGCATGCCCAACAACCGGACCTACACCAATGCCTTAAAGAGATAATTTAAAGGAATTTATTTCATGGATTCGAGTGAAATTTTGGAAAATGAGTTTTAGTTTTCCTCTTTTAACGGGATGCTATGGTATAGTTCAATCTTTATTATAACAGCTATTGATCAAATCATAAACAGTTTTCTGATCGAGGTAAGTTTTTTCCGGAAAATTTTCTGGGACATTTTCTAAGCTATTAAATTAATAAGGTATTCTAAAATTAAACTCTCCTTCATTGGAGGCTACAAGTAAGCACAACTGGAGTATTTTCTTCTAAAGCCCTGGATACTTTGAAGTATACTTAAAGGATGCTTGGAAGTATCCAGAACTTTATTTTCATCTACTCTGAACGTGATGATCTTTGATAATTTTTCCCTTCCATACGAGGGAAAAAAATATTGATGCGTAGAAAATGTGATTTAAAAGTTTTTAGTCGTATTTTAAGGTGATATGTTAAAATATATTTCCTGATTGACTATTATGCATAGATGTCTTAACAATAAAATTTCTGTATTGAATCTATGAATTTACTAAATTGATCTGAGAATATCTAAATTAGTAACAAAATATGTAGAAATAATTGCGTATTTCTCAACAAAGAAATAAAATAAATATTGTGCAAAATATTTTAAGTTCTAAATTGATCATGAATGTTTGAAATGAGATCATAATATATTTCTAAAATAACTGCATATTTTGCTATAAAAAGTAAAATGAAATTTTTATTTTTATAAACGACGCATTTCATGAAAAGCGATACGATCATTTATACAATAAAAAACTTGTGATAAAAAAAAGTAAGTATAATACGATATTTGATCTCTAAACACTTTTCTTATCGTGTCAGTATCAAGATTATTTGACATTGATCCTCCAATTATCTGAGTCATAGTCACTCTCAGTCATAGTCACTCATTGGAGAGGTTAAATAAATCAGAGTTGCTGCCACTATAAGTGAGGATTCTGGGTAGAAATTCCTTCCATACTTGACAATACTTTTACTTTCATTACTTGTAACGAAAGTTACTTGTTTTTTCTGTTACTTTTTTAAAGGAACAAGTATTTGTTACGAACATGTCAAATAAAAACTGAAAAATTTTAAAACTTTTCTTTAAGAAAAGTATTTTTAGAACTGTTTTAATTTATAAACTTAATGCATTACAAATTCTAGTTAACTTCTTTTTCCAAACACATTTAAGTATTGCAATTTCTTGAAAGGAAGAGAAGTGGATCTTTTGAACACTCATTTTTTTCTTCTTTTTTTTTGCAAAAGTCACTTCAAATTACGAAAGAGATAACAAAATTTCCATAGACTTGGTAGTTTTAAAATTAACATAATTCAGAACCTTTTAAAATTAATTAAAAAGTCTTTTAACTATCTTTGACGAATTATAGCCTATTAATATTCAAAATTATGAGTAAACATGATAAATATCATTTCTAGTTTATTCAATGTCAGTCATAACCGGAAAATATTGCAGGAAAATATTGTTATTTTGATGACCATAAAAATCCCTAAAATTCCCTGAGTAAAATGTTTAGTACATTATGCAGTAATTATCATGAAATTTATCTTTCGTGAAATCTACAGATTTTTTTCCTGCTCGTGTTGGTAGCTATGCATTGTGATCGCTTTTCACTTGACAGAAAAGAATGATTTTTATCAATCTAATGCGATTAACAGAAGGAGAGTTTCCTTTATAACTGCAGTAGCTACTACAATGGCGCCATCTTCTCTTTCTAACTTAAACAGATAGTGCAATGGTGCTATCTTCTTCCCTTATTAACTGCAGCAGCTAGTGCTAAATTGCTTAACTTCAGCAGCTAGTTCAATGGTGCTATCGTCTTCCCTTCATAACTGCAGTAACTAGTGCAATGGCGCCATCTTCCCTTTGTAACTGAAGCAGATAGTGCAATGGTGCTATCTTCTTCCCCTCATAACTGCAGCAGCTTGTGCAATGGTGCTTAACTGCAGCAGCTAGTACATTGGTACTATCTTCTTCCCTTCATAACTGCACCAGCTAGTGCAATGGTGTTATCTTTTTCCCTTCATAACTGCGGCAGCTAGTGCAATGGTGCTATCTTCTTCCCCTCATAACTGCACCAGCTAGTGCAATGGTGTTATCTTTTTCCCTTTATAACTGCACCAGCTAGTGCAATGGTGCTATCTTCTTCCCCTCATAACTGCAGCAGCTAGTGCAATGGTGCTATCTTCCTCCCCTCATAACTGCAGCAGCTAGTGCAATGGTGTTATCTTTTTCCCTTCATAACTGCACCAGCTAGTGCAATGGTGTTATCTTTTCTCCTTCATAACTGCAGCAGCTAGTGCAATGGTGATATCTTCTTCCCCTCATAACTGCAGCAGCTAGTGCAATGGTGTTATCTTTTTCACTTCATAACTGTACCAGCTAGTGCAATGGTGCTATCGTCTTCCCTTTATAACTGCAGTAACTAGTACAATGGTGCTTAACTGCATCAGCTGTTATAAAGGTGCTATCTTCTCTCCTTCGTAACTGCAGCATCTTGTACAATGGTACTGTTTTCTTTCTTCTGCCATTATCTTATTATTTTGTTTATCAACAAAGAGAAGTGAGTGATTAATTTTCTGAGATTCTCTTTTATTTTGGAAAAGGATAAAAAAAATTGACTTGTTATGAGTTGCAAACTAAACAATATGACAAATCTTAAGCAATAAATAGTCAAACCTAAGAGCCATTAAAAAGAAAAAATCTGGCAAATCAGGCAAGGTTGGATACTTAACATTTTTGATTTTGTTGAAATTTTCAGGATGTGTTTTTTTTACGTAAAACTATTATTTGCACGTAACTTCTTAAGGAATTTTTACATGACCTCCTGATGCAAAGGTCCACTGAAAGTATTTCCGTCTCAATATTTAGATTGGAAGCAGTAGTCGAATACAAAATAATGGTCAGTATCGTATTTCACTCATTTCCCGAACAGTGGGGTACCTCATGTAAATAAAGAAATTTTCTGTTCCTTATAATTCTAGAACATCTTAAGTTTTGATCCGCTACTCCAAAAAATTTTTTTTTCGTAAAAGAAAGAAAAAAAAAACCGATTCGAATACTTTTGTATATATAAAACAAACATATCCTATAAATTTTCATCAAAATCACAAATGTCAAATATTAAATAAAAAATGCATAAAGTGCAATTATATCTGATAAAAATATACCAAAAAAACTGATTTGTGACATTTCAAATTTTCGAAAAAAACACAGTGGAATTTTTTCCTCCGAAAATTTCTTTCCTCTCATAAAATTTTTTCTCTCTCATAAAACTATTGAAGTAAAATGTGAGTAAAAAAAAGGTAAAGCAAAATTACTTTTCTATTCAAAATAAAATGACAAAATCAGGAATAAAGAATTATGTTTCTCTCATTCTCAACATTTAATCGAGTTCTTTGTCGAAAACCATGATATTTTATTTATTTTTAATAAATGACACCAAATTCTGAGCGAGACTACGTACCACTCTAGTCTTGCAAATTCAATTGCTTGACATATCATCGTATCATTTTAAAAGTTTTATTGATAGGACGATGATAGAGAAAAGTTTCATTTTTCACATTAATTATTATCAAAATAACTAGTGTTCTTTGTTTGGTTAGTACGTACACTGCCTCTAATAAATTTTATATATTAACTTAGAGTTCACCCCCGAAAATGTTCTTTTATTTAGGGTTCCGATGCCGTAAAAAATTGAAATAGAACACGCAAGCTAAATAAATAAATTACACAGAAGAATAATTACACAGAAAAATAAATTTTTTTTCCTGTTGCGTGAGATTTCTTAACGGATTTTGGATATTTTCACGTCACTGATTTCAAATCTGCAATCGGCTTCTCTTCCCAATCTACAGTTTTTTTAAATGATATTTATTTTCATACCGTCGTAAAATAGTCGACCAAATTTTTTGGGGATACGACTACTAATGTTCAAATCCATAGCCTTGTAATTTTGAACCCAATCCAGAAGACAAGGGAACTCCTGGATAAAGTATTGGGAGAAATTTGCCCTCGTTCAGGACTTCGTGGAGAAAATGCGGGTTAGTTTTATCAAAAAAGCCCTCCATGTTAACACTCTACGCTCCAAACTACGGAGTTGAACAATGAATTGCAACGGCTGTTCAACGACGGTTATAAAATAAAATCTCCAATTCAGTACCCCCTGAGGTATGATTTGTTTTGGGAACATGGAGGAATTTGTGGCTCCACCGATCTAACTTGCACCAGTCACCATTTACTACTTCGGCTGGCGGGGTTCGAACTCACGGCCTCTTGGACATGGGACCGACGCTATACCAACTTGGCTGTCCCGTCCCTAGGTTTGGCGTAATATAGCCGGTTCCAGCCTCTGTGTCATTTAACTTTATATTCAATTGGAGGAATTTATGGTTGGACGGAAAAGGGGAACCCTTTTAGGAAGATTTAAGAATTCTCGGTTGGAACATCTGCTGAGTATGATGTGAGGGTATGATGCTTACCTGTATAAGCACTATATCCATAGTTCGTCTGTAAAACATCAACAAAGATAGCATCACTTCTATCTAAACAGACTTCATTGGGTGCATTGTCAAAGTATGGACCTCCTGGATCCAAGGCTAAAAAATAAAGAAAAACAAGTAACGAAATTTTATGTATGTGCGCGAACTTACCAATTTTTATAAAAGTGTAAGAGTTAATGATATTTTAATAAAGGGTATGAACTTATTAAACTTCATTAAAATATGAAAGTTTATGTATTTATCAAATTTTTTTAACAAAAATATACGAGCTTGTTAGATTATATTAAAGTGCACAGAACTTTTCAAACTTTATAAAATTGAATAAATACAATAAATAAGTATCTCATTAAACTTTATGAATGTTGAGAACGTTTAAATTTTTTTAAAGTGAACGAACTTATCAAATTTAAGAAAAGAGTATGAACTTATCAAATTTTATAAAATGGTATGAAATTATCAATTTTCATTAAGTGTAAGAAACTATCAAATTGTATAAGCAGTGAACATTTTATAAAGGTGTAGAACTTATCAAATTATATAGCATGTCAAAGCTTATAAAATTTTATTAAAATGTACCAATACTCACTAATTATTATAAAAGTTTATGAACTTATCAAGTTTCATAAAAAAGTATGAGCTCATGATGCGACCCTGCACCGTTTCATAAACATTTTTCAAAGAGTAAGAACTTATCAAAATTTATAAAAGTGTTTCAATGAAATCTAATAATAATGTGCAAACACTTATCAAATTTTTGATTAAATTAGTTAAACTGTCAAAATATTTCATACTTGTACAAGCTCAATCGAAACTATTTTAATTTACATAAAACAATATTTTTTAATGCCAATAACCAACCAATGATCTTTTTTTTTTCTTTCAAAAAAACATTTATTCAAATTCGATTTTTATAGAAGTGGTGACAAGGTTTTAGTATACGTGTAGTAGCTATGTCTTGTCCAATTAAAAAAAGAAGAATAAAAAAGAGAAAAGAATGGAAATTGGTTAGAAATCATCTTATTATTCTTTTCTGCTGCTACTTTTCAAACATAGGCACTCCAGTCGAAAAGTGTAAGAACTTATCGAAAAAAAGCAGTAGTAGTACTTTATTTACGATGCTCTAGAGCTGCATGATTGGTTATTAGTGACGGTCTAGGAAACATCATTGAGGATGATTCGAAAACATCCCACTCACAATTTTTACCCTCTGCGGAAGAGATGCATCCCCTACTTTAGTAGCCCGACGATCTGCGTGCGAAGCCAAGCACTTTATGGTAGAACAATTTATCAAGGACCGATAGCGCACACCTTCGGTTCCAAAGCAAGCTGATCAAAAAGATGACCCATCCACTCACTGACCGCTGCCAGTGATTCTTAACTGGTTTCTACTGGGTAGGTAGATATTTTATTTACGCCACACTAAAGCTGTACAATGGGCAGTTGGCGACGGTCTGGGAAGCATTCCTGAGGATGATCCGAAGATATGCTTTTTGATCCTCTGCTGAGGGGATGCCTGCTCTACTTTAGTAGCCCAACGACATGCTTTCGAAGTGGAGCACTTTCCGCTTTAACGAGGACCGCGATCCCTTTGTCCCTACGTAGGTTGATCAAAGTGGTCACCCACCTGCTTACTGACTGCCGCAGCCAGTGATGCTTGACTTCGGTGTTCTACTGGAAACCGTGTCTTTGCGATCAGTTGACTACTAGATTGTTCTACTGGGAACCGTATCTTTACAATCAGTTCACTGCTAGACTGTTCTACTGGGTACCGTGTCTTTACGATCAGTTCACTGCTAGACTGTTCTACTGGGAACCGTGTCTTTACGATCAGTTCACTGCTAGACTGTTCTACTGGAAACCGCGTCTTTACGATCAGTCCAGTGCGGGACTGCTCTACTCGGATTCGTGTCTACGGTCAGACTACTGTGGGACTCAAAAAAATGCATCGAACTAGTTTTGATCCCTTCCGATGCAACTTTTAATTACATACCTGTGATTCTGCCCAAGTTGTGAATTCTTTCTCCGACATAACCAACAAGTTGTCCTCCGAGGCTGTGTCCAATGAGATGAATGTCTTCTGCTTTCAATCCAGTTTGAGACTATAAATAAATATGTATGAACCTGACTGAAAAAACTATGATTTCCAATTATTAAGCCAATAAATTAGCCAACTATCAAAATTGTTAGTCAAATTTTAAAATTCTTAGCCCTATGGCAAATCTTAACATTTTTTAATGATTGTTTTTTTCCCGTAGAAAACTTCGTATCAAAATACAAATTTACTACAAATTGAATTATTTTATAAATTGCAAATTCAAATCAAGAGTCCTTTTTTAACAAAAATATACGAGCTTGTTAGATTATATTAAAGTGCACAGAACTTTTCAAACTTTATAAAATTGAATAAATACAATAAATAAGTATCTCATTAAACTTTAGGAATGTTGAGAACGTTTAAATTTTTTTAAAGTGAACGAACTTATCAAATTTTAGAAAAGAGTATGAACTTATCAAATTTTATAAAATGGTATGAAATTATCAATTTTCATAAAGTGTAAGAAACTATCAAATAGTAAAAGCAGTGAAAATTTTATAAAGGTGTAGAACTTATCAAATTATATAGCATGTCAAAGCTTATAAAATTTTATTAAAATGTATTAGTTGGGAAAAAATAAATGAACCATGACTTTGAAAGAGGATGAAAAATGTAGATGTTTTATTGTCTTTGATGAAAAGAAATACATAGGAATAGAGAGGATAGGGTTAGTTTTTGATAACTCATTAGAGCAGCAATGTAATGATAAACTTGAATAAACATTACGTTGTTGTCGTGTTATTGTACATGTTATGGTCACGAGAAAACCTATTTTATGCAAAAATAATTCTATGATAATATGCACTTTGCTTTAACTTAATCTTTTTTATTGGCACAAACTCTGGGAAAGAATTTCATGACATATTGTGTGATCCAGCAACGAACGTGGTAATTTGTATTTTACGTTAGTTTGTCTCTCGCTTACGTAACCCCTCTTGTTGCTATGCTTAAATTATCTGTAATAAATATAATTCGAATTGGTTATGCGACATATCTAACGGAAATTACTGAATTCGAATAAAAACTGTTGGATTTGTTCAAAATTTTTTTTCTTGAACGTTTGTTTTCCCGAGGAACGAGAGAAATATATATTTTTCTTAAAATGTTTTCGCCGAAGCACAATATTTTTCGCCTAATTTACGATTTTATTGCATTCAACGAGGTGGCGAATGCTTAGCGAGAGTTCGTATCGCAGAGTTCGTGGGTTCGATCCCCGCCGGCCTAAGACTCCACGTGTAGTAAATGGTGACTGATGCTCGTTAAATCTGTCGAGTCGCAAAGTCCTCCATGTTCCCATTACAAATCAACACCTCTGGGGTTACTGATCCAGGAGTTTCCTTGACTTCTGGATTGGTTCAAAATTACAGGGCTACGTAGTTGAACATTAGTTGTCGAAAAAATAAAATTGGGTCATTTCCAGACTTAGTATATTTGTTTTCTTTACTTTTTCAAAGGCAGGTCTCTCAAATTTCAGCCTNATATATATATATATTCATATATATATATATTCATATATATATTCATATATATATATATATATATTCCGTTTTGTCTGAAAACTCAGTCACTGAAATAAAATAATTATATCTATTTCCGATTTGATTATAATATATCGAAAGATATATAGAAAATTCAAACTACGTAGCTGCCAACCCTTCCGCATACTGCTTATTTCAGCTATTAGCTTTTAAGAGCAGAAAATAAGATTTTTCTCATTTTTACCCGTTCCCTAGTTAGCTCGTATTTACCTGATTTTTATTCACGCAATTTCAATATCGTTCATTACAGTTCTTATTTACGAGATTTAAAAATCCAATATCGCGATTTGTATTGGCATTTTTAAAATTCTATGCAACGATTCGATTTAAAATGCAACGAGCGATTTAAAATCCAAAATAGCTATTTGTATTCACGCAATTTTAAAATCCTTTATCGCGATTCTTGTAAAAGGTAAGTTTTTTTTCTTGAATTAGTTATATTATAAATGCGGCAGTTTTTCTATCGATGATTCTTGCTATATATAGGCATTACAACATCAGCGAAACTGGATGAGAGTATGTTACTGATAGTTTTGCTATAAATCATGTAAGATTTACTGGCGTGAAAATTTAGCTTTTTTGCCATTTGGCCAATCTCATCCCTGAGCTTCATTGAGAAAACACATTACTATTTGAAGACTAAACTGAATTAATTATCGCTCTATTCTTTCGTCTACTCGGAAATAAGAATGATTTCCAAAATACTATTTAATTGTTCTGTTTCAAATTATTTTTCAATTAGAAATCTTTGCAAAATAACTAAATTTAAATGTAAAAAGTTGAAAGTGTGGAAAATGTTTAATTTATACTAAACCATTATGAAACGAAGAAGTTTAGCTATATAAGCTCCGGTCAATCTGGCGTTGGCAACTGCTTGATGTAAAGGGTCTTTGTTATCACGTGACCAGTCAACAACGATTAGGTTGAAGGAGAAGTTCTTCAGCAACTCTTTTACTATTCCCTGGTGGGAAGAAAAAAGATGAATGAAAGGTTTTTTATAATCTGTCTGTGGAAAGAACCACCTTCGCCATTTTTCTGGAGCAGTGTCGGTACCTAGGTTACGAGACCTATTTCAGGTAAGTGTTGGGTTAATATTCAAGACAGGTTTTGACTCGAGTTGGCGAGGGAGCAAGAATCGGGAAGAAAGAAGCTACATGGACTATTTCTTGCTTTCCATCACAGCTGATGGCTTTAGACTTGGTGTCGAAGGTAGTTCTTACTGTAGACAAATTGTACACTATAAAGGGAAGACATTTAATGTGTCCTTTAGAGTTTTTACTATTGTAAACAGTCGCTACAGACGAGGACAATGTTGTCTGCGAGTAAAGCGTATGAATGACTACGCTGTTTTTATACCTTTATATTCTATTTCCAATGGCAAAGTATGGTACAAATATAAAAAGAAATGCAAACACAAAAGGAAATGAAGGAATAAAATATAATTAAAAGTGACATAAAACATTGCCTTAAAAATTCTCCATCACGCGGTAAAGAGCTGTCTCAGAACCACATTGAAGTTATGCGTATCGACGGATATGGTGCCTTTAAGATTCAAGATTTTCTACCGAGAAGCCAAGTCCAATCAAAAGGGAAGGGGGGGTCGGGATAGCCTGGTAGGTAGGGCGTTGGACTCGTGCTCGTGAGAATTGAATTGAATGTAGGGTTTAATGCTCAAAGTCCACAGAAGGACACGCTGCACCAAACAAAGGGTTTCAAAATAAACCCTAGGTAAATGTATATTATAAAATTTTTCTAACTACATACGAAATGGGGTTCAAAATGTATAATTTTTTTAATATAAATCAGTATGGCACAAGGTGTGGCTATTCATTTTCTCGATGCAATAGCTCCTGAAAATATTATGTGAATTATGTACTAATTTAACATGTTTCGTAGTAATCTTCACCTAATATGTGATGCACTTTTATAATCTGCTGCAAAAATGTTTCAGTAAACGACTTTTAAAGTCCTCTTTTCGTATGCTCTAATGTTCTTAAAGTTTTTAACGTTCCTGAAAACATTATGTGAGTTAGATACTCTTTTAATATGTTTCGCAGTAATCTTGCTCTTTTAAAGATTTTAGATTCGGCCACAAAAAGTTTGCATCAGACTTTCCGGAAGAATATAGGGTGAGTGAATTCTCTCCATAACCTCTGAAACTAAAACGGAATTCTAAAGGTACGAAGCTTTAACATTTTGCTATCGTATCAAAATTCAGCAAAATATTTTTTAAGTTGTATTTAAATGTCATTAACAAAATTCCCCCTCATTATTTTGTACATTATGTTCTTCCAATTGATTCCATGTACTATGGCAACTATGTACAATGCGCAAAAAAATATACTAACCACCCTACATAACTTTTAATCTAATGATTGGATCTGCACGCTCTAAAACTCAATCTTAATGGTTCAAGGGGGTGACCTAAAATATGCTAATTAGTTCAGACGATATTTAAGTTACGAAATTAGAAACAAAACTATGCATTCTCTAAATAAACATACCTTTTCTTCAATGGATTTGAATTTATGACTCTCGAAGTATGGTCCTAATAGTTTGAATAGGAGAGGGGTTCTAAGTTAACCCCTTAATTTTAGGGGACCTGTTAATGTTAATTTTACATTTTGTATGTATCACCATATCTCGAGAATCTTTAAAACGAATTGAAAAATTTTTGCTCGCAATTATAAAGTTTATTGCAATTAACTCCATGCAAAATGTAACTTTTAGTAAGTTTTAATTATTTTATTTAATAAAAGTCGAAAAAATTTTGAATTGCTTAATATCATTTTTATTTTTACATAATTTTAAAGAATGCAATTCTGAATAACTAAATCCAAAATTTAAGCTAAATCGGTCAAACAGTTTCAGTAAAATCGAATTTCGAAAAAGTCATATTTTTATATTTCAGTCATATAAAGTAATTCAGGTCGATCAGTTTTTTTTATTTTGCTCACTGTATAAACTTAATACGGTGCAGATTCTGAAGTCATTAAAAAGCCCCAACGTTTAAATTTAAAAGTATTCCAAAAGAAGATTTCTGTTTGTTCTGTATGTCATAAAGAAGTTTTCTTTTCTGAAACTTTTATATCAAAGTGCATTACGGCAAGTAGTTATATAATAATAGTAGTATATAATTATAGTTATATAATATATATAATAATTATATAATAATTATATAATAAATATATTATATATATAATAATTATATAATATAATTCACACAATATTTTCAATAGTTCAGTCTTGGAAATTTATACCCGCACCTAGTATTTTCCCTTAGGAAAATTTGCCAGAGGTTTGGCACAAAAATTACCATAGGATATACCTATGGGGTTTCGCCTACGGTAAAATTTTACCATAAACGTATGAAAATTTTTTGTCATACGTTTGGCAAATGGCAAATATTTTCCATACGCGTTTGGTAAGTTTTTCCCATGCATATATAGGTAAAGTGTATGGTAAAATTTTACCATAGATGAAACCAAATTGGGACATTATATGGTATTTTTTTTATACAGTGGAGTTATAGTGTCTTATAGTCTTGATTAAATTTTTCCATAGGCTATTTCAACATTTCTTCACAGGCCTACGGAAGTTTCATACAACTATACGTGGATAATTTTATAAATAGAGCAATATTGAATACATAGATCAAATTTGAATAAATAATTTTTTTTAACTATCTTACTGTAAACACAATTGTATTTTCTTCTTATCCATGAATGAAAACTTTTAAAGTTGTTAAGATAATAAATAAATAATAAAGATAAAAAATAAGATAATAAATAAGATTGTAAATCTGTCAAGATAATACAAACAATGAGACCTTTATAGTTTCCTTACTGAAAAATCTGTTGGATCACCTAAATATCCGTGAATGAGTACTTTTGTTTGTGAATTATCTTTGAAAGGAGACTTTGACAGTGATTTTGGTGTTGGTTTCAGATGGTAGGGCTTCTTTTTATTGGAGCGTGTATACAGCAAAAACTTTGTGTGCAGTTCTTGCGGCGGTACAGTTACTGGTCTGTACAGAGGATGATACCAGGGTGGACCGGTATAGAAACAACCCAAGTCACCAAAACATTTTGTCGTGAAGTTCACTGTGGGAAAAACGGGCCATTAGAAAGACGCCAATTCACTTTTTCACATTGCACATGTTCTTGTTTTGATAAGAATTATAACAATAAGTAATTATTTTCAAATATTATGCTTGCAAAAGAGAATTATATAGAAAGTTCTCTATAAAAAATAAAAGTCAACTCTACAGATAAAAAAAAAAAAGCATAATTTTTGCAGAAAAAAAAACTGTTTAAAGATAAATCTAAATTTTTTCTGTTTTTTATCGCTATCCGTGTTTTGCGAAAAAATTCCCTTTTTATTTAATTTATATATTTTTTTACAGACTTTCTTCGTATATTTACCGATTTGAAGCTGTTTTTTTTTTACGAAATTCTATTTTTCGCTTTTATTATAACCGAATTTAAACTATCAATTCAAATTATAGTTTTTCCCATATAGTTCTGCCGTAAGATAACTTAATCTTTTTTTATTTATGTATCATTTTACGATTAGTTTCTATACTTGTTTTTAATTATTGTATATTTTTGAATATCGTATAACTAAAATTGTAATTCAACTTCACTGTTAAATTGATATTCTACCTGATTATTATTTGCCTTTAGATATTATTTTTCTCTAAGTTAAATTGTCAGACGTTTTTATAAGGGTAGGGCAATATAGTTTTAAACTTATTTATTGACTTAATTGACTAAACGTGTTGACTAAGCGCATTGATTGACTTAAATATGATTTAATACGTAAGATTTTTAAGATAAAAACAGTTTAAGATTTTTCTTCTTAATCAAACAAAGCTGTCGTGGGCTCAGGAGATAGAGTACTCGCTTCCCAGTGAGGTGACCCAGATTCGAATCCCGACGTTGACTGGGCGTCATTGATAGTTTTTTTCCCTGTAAATTTAACAGATGTTTTTTTACAGGATGTTCTTGTCTACAGAGTAGCTGACCCTTGGTATACTGGTATAAATATGGGTACATTAAAATACAATTAATATGAATTTACATTCAAAAAAGGAATTTGGCCTTGTAAAAGTTTAAATTAGGTATGAATTTTGCAGACCAACAAGGTATCTAACTTTTTTTATATTTCAATCGCCGATATCACCCGTACAGAAATCAGTTCAAATATCGGTAAGGTGTAAATTGAGGGATTTTGTTTTACGACTCGTTCTTACTGCAGTACTGAAGCGTACAGTTATATCAATTAATGGTGACACTTTTCGAACAATAACATATCAAAATACGATTCTCAAGTTATGGCTCGAGAGGTGCGTGAGGAAGTAGTGCAGTACGCAATAGAGCATTAAGATTTTTATTTATTTATTTATTATTTTAATTTTATCTTATCTCGTGACAGAGTTGGCAATAATTTCAATACTTTTGTTGTCTATAATACTGATGTTTTAATACTGCGCAATCGGCTTGGTTACTATTAAAGTTTATGTGTTGTACAAGATAATTTCGAAAGGGGACTAATCAGGTCGCCAAGGGCTATTTATGCTTGCTTATTTGCTTTTGCTAAAGATAATATTTTTACAAGGTAAAAATATATATTTTTTGGTCAAAAATTAGTTTCACAGTTAAATTTTTTCAAAATTGTTAACAGCTGTTTTTCTTCTTAAATCACGATAAAAAAAAATATAAGTTCTGGCTATTATTTAAGCAGAAATAAACCACTACAAAAATTTTTCATAATTTTTCTCTTTAAATTTTCTCTATCATTTTTTTTTGTAATATCTAGAAAACATTAACTTAAAAATCTATGAATAATAATACTATTCTGGTAATATATATGGTTCATCTACACTTTTTCAAAATTTACTAATTTACTTACTGTGATTATTCGCATCGTCTGGATACAGACTAGTTAAGTTATCCGGATAACTATAACTTAAAACTATATTAACTAATGCGGCTGCAAACGATGCCGTCAGCCACATTTTAACACTTGAAACTAAACTTAAAAGAATATTGTTTGCAAGCTAACCTAATGGAAATGTTCACCAGAATAAAATAAATTATTTTTTATATATTTTAAAGAAAAAACTGTACTGTCATGAATTTAAATGAATTTCAATTATTTTTAAATTTATACATATTTAATCATTTTATGTTTTACTTAATGTTGGCTAGTTAAATAAATGATGCTTGATACTTATCTGATGTCATATTAGTTTAAAGTGCAATGTAACGAAAACTAATCTGGCTTATAGTTTATACGAGATCCGGTTCAAAGATAATTCACGATAATATGCACCTGTCTATACAACTACACTTGTAGTTTATTGTATCGAAATCTGCAAGTAAATTATCCAGTAAGTTCTGTTAGCAAAGGACAATATGTTTTAAATGAGAAAAATTTGATAATTAATGATAAGATGCACCTATGTATACAACTATACTTGTAGTTTATTGGATCGTAATCTGTAAATAAGTTAGTCAGTAACTTCTGTAAGCAAAGGACAATATGTTTTAAATAAGTAATATGTAAATTTTCGGATAAAATATAAGGTTAAATAACTTCTGGTTCCCTCTGTTAATTTAATAACAGGTTAAAAAAAATTTGAGCAAAAAAAGAAGAAAAAAATTAAAAACTTGTTATAAATTAAAATTAAGTACCGATTTAGACAAACTAGTGTTTCAGTTTTCTAAATTAAAACCTCCTTCACTTTCTAACCGTAACTTTACTCAGTGTTCCTGTTTCGAAAACTGAAACTATAGTACAACCATTTCTTCACTTTATTTGCACTTAATATACATTTTTCCTTTAGTCTACGTAATACAAGCTATAAAATATCCTTGTTTTGGATTGGGGAAAAACTCATTTTATATCCTATATAAGTATATTAAATTTAATCGAGAATCTATATTTGAAAAGACTTTTTTAATACGTTTTTTTTGAAAGCTTACATATTTAAAATATAAGTTGGATGCAGATTTTAAAATACTAATGATTTATTAAATCGTTACTTTAGTTATATATCGCAGAAAAAGAAACAAACACTAAAAATAATTATTTTTTAAACGAGCAAAAACTATCGTTATTTAAAAAATGTAAAGGTTTAAGTTTTAAAACTTTTTTAAAGTTTCAGTTTTAAAAATATTTCTGCAGTTTTTATTGATTTACATGTCCGATAATTATCTTCCGAATTTAAGTTTTGATAACGTTTTGAGCTTTCATCTATTTTCTTTTTCCTTTTTTTTTTCTTTCTTTCTTTCTTTAGTGAACGGTCGCTTGTTATGGATTTAAAGACTTAATTCCGAAAGTTCCTCTTTCTTGAACTGTGGCTCATAAGAAATCCATGACTAAGTTATAAGTCGATCTTGGTGAAAATCCTCGATATTTTTTTAAATGTGAAAATTAAAGTCTAGTTAATTTTCACTCTTGTAGAATGAAAAAGGTAATGAGATAATTTTAGAGACTTTACACTCATTTGAAAGTTTTTCAGACCGCGCTTTTAAATGTGATTTTATTTGTCTTCAATTCGATCATTCCTAATTTTAGAATTTAGTTGTTCTTTTGATAATATCAGTTTGTACAATAGTAGAATTTTTTAGGATACTATTTTTGCTCCCACGTCCGCTGCCCTCGTTAGCCGGATTAACCGTTGCCCGGGCGATACCACGTGGAGGTGAGGGTCAGCAAAGATGTTGTTTTGTGGGAGCTTTACGAGTGTCTTCCAGCGAAATAGTTTNTTTTTTTTTTTTTTAATTACAGACTTATTTTAATATACAATTCAATAAGTCCTTTTTAATGTCATAGTCATTTTAATATCAGACATTTTTCAGTCATTTTAAATGTCATAGTCAATTTTACTGTCTGTCATTTTCGAAAATCGCTTCGATGTCAGCCATTTTTTTCTCAAAATCACACCATGGAGATACACATCCTTGAAGGAGCTATGCAAGTGCTTCCAATTCGATTAGAAAGCTTTGGCTCCTCTCCTTTACCAAAATCACTGGTTTTGGCTACATCAAACTTTTTTTCTCCATCAACATTCGCACAATACATTTTGGAGTGATCTATGCGAGCACTGCCAATTCTATAACAAAGCTTTGGCTCCAACTCGTCGCTATAATCACTGCCTTTGTCTCCACCAAATTTTTTGGCTTCATCCATATCCACACAGTTCATTTTAGAAGGAACTATGCGCGCACTTCCAATTCTATAAACACATTTTGGCTCCTCCTCCCCGCCAAAATCACTATTTTTGGCATAATCAAAGTTTTGTTCTACATCCATATCAAAACTATACAATTCCGAAGGAGCTATGCGTGCACTGCCAATTCTAACACAAAAATCTGTCTCCACCTCACCGCCAAAATCACTATGTTTGGCTCCATCAAAGTTTTTATCTCCATCCATATCAAAGCAACACAACTCGGAAGGAGTTATGAGTGCACTTCCAATTCTAACACAAATCTCTGGCTCCTCCTCCAGTATTATTTTAAAATAAATTCGTCTTACAATAACAATTTATTTCTGCAGAAACAACAACAGCAATAGATATTTAAATGGTTTATGGTGTCTATATTCCTTTTTAATATTTAGGACACGATTTTAATGAAAAACAAACCATATTTGCAATTAGTTATAACAGAGTAATGATACATATATATTTAAAAATAGTACATCAACGTTTAAAACAATACCGCATTAAAATAAATTTCTTCTAAAATAAGTAAGTTTAAGCTAGTACCAATAACATTTTGTGGAGCTTTGATGATAATTAACGGCGATGGGAGATGCTTAACTTAATGTTCTAAATTTTTATCCTGCAGAAATAATTCAGTTCTTTTATGAAAAATTAAAACTGGACTGACGTATTGTATGTGCAGCATTAAGTAGATTTAAGCTTGAAATTATAAATACAATGCTTTTTTTAGATGACTAAATTGAATAAATAAAATAGATGTTACTTACAGTTTTTTACGAATGTACCTGAAAAATCTCGAGAAAAATCTCGCCATAATCAATATAAATTGAATCGCAAAGAGCAGTTGAATAAAAATCGCCCAACTCACTCAGAAGCTTTTTACAAAGTGAAGTTTTTCATTGTTACGTGCCTTATGTATATTTCTTGCATTGTTTAGTTTCTTAAAAATTTTTATTCATTGTTAAGAGTATGACACAACAAACAAAATTTTAATTGTTTAGAGCCTTTTGAAACAAACCACTCTGTTAAAGTTGGATAGTTGTTTTAACAATAAGCACACCAACATAATTCTTTTAATATATATATATATATATATATATATAGTACCTCCTTAGACCATTTGGCAGACTGTTTTATTTATTTAATATTTTTTATTTCTCCTAGAACTTTACCAGNTTTTGACTTACAAAAGAATTCTGTGGCTATATATATATATATATATTCTTTACAAAAAATACAATATGTGCATTATACTTCTTAAATAAAATACATTTAAGAAAATGTATAGAATATTTAAAAAAACAAACAAAAACAATAGTATTATATCATAGTGCCCTTAGAACAATTCACCTAGATGAAAATAAAACAAATACTTTTTTTGTTGCTTTACATGCATACTATTTCGTTCAAAATCAGTATTAAATTTTCAAAATCAGTATTAAATAGTATTTGTTTTTATTTTTGAAAATTTTTAAAAAATAATCTTGCATAATCAATACATTGATCGCTGCTGAACAAATGTGCTTTCATTCGCATATTATAAAAAAAAAGAAATTTTTTTGTGGTAGTGTGCAATATTGAAGAAAAAAAAAATAACGAAGGCACAGATGTACTATTCAGTGGAAATTTTTAAAAATTTTTGAACGCTTATGCTGTGCATATAAGTATTCTTTGCCGATTTTTAAAAAATTCATGTCAAAGCTTGAACTTTAAAAGGAGAAAGTCTTTGGGTATTCAAGTAACATGCAAACAACAAGAAATCCCTTATTTATCTATCGTCTATATAAATCATCTATATGAAAAACTCTTCAGTTTTCTAACTCAATTTTATGTATGATCCAGTCTTGATAGTTGGAGAGCCTCATTTGAAATATTCCAATCAATTAGTGGAGATGATATTTACGTATAACTATCTCTGAAGAAATTTATTTTTTCTAATTATTCGAATTTCTTACCTTCAAAATAGGGTCATACTCGCAATCTGAGAAATAGGTTCCGAATATTTTGCTAAGAAGAGTGGTCAAAAAATTCATCCACTTCATGTTAATTTAATTTGTTTTGCATATTTAGCAATCTGAAAGAAGTCGTATTTTTAAAATTTCATATCTCATGAGTTGATCTACCTTATAAGTTTGGTTTATGTCATTTAAAACTTCTTAGATTAAATTGCTGTAAAATTAAGATAAATTATTTTTGCTCAATATAAAGTGAGCAATAAAAAAATTATAAAAAATAAGTAATTTTAATCCATTATTTTTCAAGCAGAATTATTGGATAAGGTCTTTTATAATCGTATTCAAACATTTCTTAGATCACTACATTAGTTCCGGAGCATCATTAATTATCAGAAAATGGAACGAAATTCTCACGGATCAAAATTAACCCTAAGATGAACCCAATTTTTCGATCGATCTCTGACTTAACCATTGGAAACCTGTTTTCTTAATTGCGGCTATTTTAAGGGTCATACATTCAAAATATGATCGAAAGCATGTTTACTTAGAAAAGTACAATTTTGCCATGTAAAATATCGTCATCACTAATTTCTCAACATATTTAAAGTTAGATTCTGGAACTATTAAGATTGAGTAATAGTGAGTGAAAATTCTATCATTAGGTCACACATTATATTCAAGTAATTAACTTTTTTTTCAGCACTGTTTCATTTATTTAGTGAGCTACGTGTATAATTATGTCATCTTTTTCATTTTGGCTCTTTAGTTAGTAAGGTTTTCCTATTTTTCTTTTCAAATACATATCCACTTAACATTTTATTTTAAAAATGCTTCACGCTCTGCTGCATTTCCTATAATCTAATTTCACAGTAAAAAAGAAAACTTAGTATCTCAAAACGTTAAGGAAGTATCTCAGAAATGATGAATTTCTTTACAGTAATGCATAACTGAGAGATAGAGCTACGCAATTCGAATAGTGTTTTGAATCATTGGCGATTGCATAAGATCACAATGAAACCATTGATCTACATTTTAATTCCTAGATCAGGAACTGTAGAAACTGCGAACATACAGTAAAAGCTCGATATAACGAATACGGCATAGTACAAGATCTCCGCTATTGCGACATATTTTCAAATAACCGTCAAAATTTTAAGGTGAAATATAAAAAAAATATATGTTTATGTTTAACACGAGTTAAAAATTACTATTCTTTCCCAATTGAGATAATTGTTTGTGAGGAAAGTGCATTATTTATGGTGTTTGATTGAGCTACATACAAAAAATGTTTTAATGGAAAACATTTTTATTTATTTATAAATTTAATAATACACAGTGGTGGCCAAAAGTGTGGACACTTTTTGAAAGTTTCATGTTTTTCAACTTTGTGTGCTTGTAGAATATATTAATTTTCACTTAAAAACAACCGTTTACATATCAAATTAAAGGTAATTTAATGTAAAATTTAATAATAAATACAGTATTACAATATCTGTATTACAAAAAAAGTTATGCAATTAATAGTAAGATCTATCTTAGATTTGCATTTTTTTGAAGTGATACTTACACAATCAATACTTAGTAGAATAGCCCTTAATTTTTAAGACAGCTTCACAGCGCCTTTTCATCGAGTGAACGAGTGTTTGGAGTTCATCTTTCGTAATCACATGGTGCCAAGAATCAATTATAGCTTCACTTAGTTGTCTTTTATTGAATGGACGTTTTTTTCGTACAAGAATTTTCAAACGTTACCACAAATTTTCAATTGGATTGAGATCAGGGCTGTTTCCTGGCCATGGTAATATATCTATGCCTTTATTTTGAAAGCATGCTTTGCATACTTTTGCTGTGTGGCATGGAGCTGTGTGGCATGGTTCTTGAACTTACTGCAATACCAGCTGCATTCATTTCACATCTAATGGCATCTGATGACATTTTTCTATCTTGAAGGCATAGCCATTTAATTTTTCTATCGGTAGTAGCACTTGTGCATCTTTTTCGACCTGATTTGGCATCCTGAATGCCAAAAAATACATCGAAACTGTCCTGAAACCAAAATTGATACCTTTCATCAGGGATCTCTTCCTCAACAACGAACCATTTATTTTTCAGCAGGATTCAGCTCCATGCCACACAGCAAAAGTATGCAAAGCATGCTTTCAAAATAAAGGCATAGATATATTACCATGGCCAGGAAACAGCCCTGATCTCAATCCAATTGAAAATTTGTGGCGACGTTTGAAAATTCCTGTACGAAAAAAACGTCCATTCAATAAAAGACAACTAAGTGAAGTTAAAATTGGTTCTTGGCACCATGTGAATACGAAAGACGAACTCCAAACACTCGTTCACTCGATGAAAAGACGCTGTGAAGCTGTCTTAAAAATTAAGGGTTATCCTACTAAGTATTGATTGTGTTAGTATCACTTTAAAAAAAATGCAACTCTAAGATAGATCTTACTATTAATTGCATAACTTTTTTTGTAATACAGATACTGTATTACTGTATTATTAAATTCTACATTAAATTACCTTTAATTTGATATGTAAACGTTTGTAAAGTGAAAATTAATATATTCTACAAGCACACAAAGTTGAAAAACATGAAACTTTCAAAAAGTGTCCACACTTTTGGCCACCACTGTAAGTGAAAAACGAACATCATTTTCTTCTTACAGTTTTAACCTTACATTAATATGAAGCACTTGGAAAACGACCCCTTTTAAAATATCATCTAAAATAGAAATTCGTTCGCTATTTTAAGTAAACCTGCTGTGGACACATATCTAACTCGCAACCCTTTATTACCCTTCTTCGCAACTTACTATTAATCCAACAGTCAATTATTATCAAGGACGTCAAAAGGTCACCTCATTTCCTTTTCTTTTGGCAGAACTTGTCACGAATTGGAAACATGTTCAAACATTTCTTCCGAGAACTCTTGTGCCTTCCCTTAGAAAAATACCATAGGATATCCGGATGGAATTTTGTTTAAGATAAAATTCTACCACACGCTTTTGCCATAAACAAACGCATATCAAAATTTCGCTATAAGCGTCTCGCATATGCTTGTTACACGTATATGATATAACTTTACACTTGGTAAAACCCTATTGGGAAACCCAATAGTAATTTTTTGTAGCAATTTTAGTCATAAAGTTATGATATGCTAGAGTCATGATTGCTTTTTTTCCATAGTCTATGGAAACATTTTTTACAGCTTTACCGAACTTTATCATGAAACCAATAAATAGGAGAATTTATGCATAGGCAACAATATTCAAGGGCCATTGAATTAGGGTGAGATGTTGGAACTTTTCAAAAGATTGATTATAATAACAAAAGGTAAGGGGAGATATTTAGTAATTAAACATATATATGAGAAATATATATGAACATATATATTAATATATATGAGAAGACAGTAATTATGTAAGAAACCAAAGAACACTTCCAGGACAATACCCGGATAATTCAAATCTTTGCGACGAAAATTATTTGGAAAATACGTAATAAGAAATAAAAAATAAATTATAATGGATTTACAGATTTCTGTTGGATCCTTATTGTTCATGAATTTAAAAATTAATCAGAACATCGAAGATTGAGCAGAATATTGTGGAAGGTAACAAAATATAACATTTGGTATTCACATAATTCACATAATACTGTTGTAGCTAATACGAAATTCACATAATATTGTTGTAGCTAAGAGGGCAAATTTGGTTCTACATTCTTCTAAAATCACTTGAATCGAAAATCAAGTTGCTGAAATTTTTAAAACCGTTGTCTAAACTAGTAGGACACCGATAAATTTCAAGAAGTTTTAAAACTCGATTTAGTCGGAAATTTTATTAAAATAAAATGACACAGTGCAAAAATTAAATTTAAAAAAAAGTCTTCCAAGTCGTTTTTTTTCCCGGATAGTAATCCGTCCGGCTATCCGCTTTACGCTTGGTGGCTGTCGTCCTGACAAGCAGTAGAAATTGCTAAGCTGAAATGCTTTTTTTTCGTTGATATAAACAAAAAGAATTTTAAATAACTATAAGTTTCTATAGAGTGAGTAAAATATACTAAAGAATTCTTTTGATTTTTTTTATCTATTAGTTTAATTAACGCCGGATCTGGTTTGTGGGAGTTGCCCACCATGGCTACTCTCCCATATGAATGATGCATGCGTAGAGAATGTGTCTACGAATTTATGTATTCCCATTTATCTATGATATTTTTCATAAACTTACCATTTTGTTATGATGTCCCACTATATTATACCATAAAAATTTCCATAGTAATCATAGGCTTATAGTTTCTTGCCATGCAAATGCCATACAAATTTCCATAGTTACAAAACGCTTCTGGTGTCTTCTCCTCTATAAGTTATCTAAGTTTCTATGATTAGTATAGATTAGCATAAGTGTGCCTATGGCAAACTTTGATAAGGTATACAGCCCCGGACCTGTAGCACGAAAGCGCATAGCGCTACCCCCGAGCCACCAGATCTCATATTTTGCAGCTATATTAAAATATTTAAATACCTATCGAAACTGCACCAATTACATTAAATTGGGAAGAAAAATTACCAAAATTAATCATCATTGGCATTAAATTTTTTTTACTTATTTCCTAAATAAATTAATCCCATTTGTCCATTAACTTTGATTTTAAGTACATAGATAACTTTTTTTTTGTCTGAGTTTGTACTTATTGCCAAATATAATTAAGAATCACTGGCGTCATCATCTGTTCATTCATGAAATTTCCTTTTTAGAACATAACTTATTATTTTTTTAATTATTATCTACTATTCAGTCAATTACCAAAATTGATAAAGCATCATTGTGGTTAATTAATATTTTTTTGCGGTTGTCTTAGAAAAATTTCACCATAAATTTAGTTTTCCTTTACATAGCTTCTTTTTAATTAGTACCTTTTAGCATAAGTAATTAAGCATTGGCATCAATAATAGAAGGACGAAAAGTAATTTTTCAAAATAATTTTGTGACTTTTTTCATTAGGTTTCTCCCTTTAGCTTATTTTGTTTATTTCAATTTAAATTCATTCCCAAAATTATTAAGCATCATTGATGTACTGTGATATACTGCTATACGACTATATCATCATGATATACTGCTACTACAATTAATTGACTTATCAGTCTATTGAGGCAATTCATTGACTTAAAAGTCAGTTACCAGAGAGTACCCTCTGGTACACTCTATACCTCTTAATTCTGGGCTTTAAACTTTCAGCTCTTAATTTCAACTTTTTTTTGTCCTCCTCAACCTCTTCCAACCATCTTTTCCTTCGAATTCCACATGATCCAGAGCTTCCATATTTTGACTCAAAGACCTGTCTCACAACTCTGTTGGTGTTCATCCGATGAATATGATCCAATTACTTTTTTCTGCTTATCTTTAAATCAGTGACTGTATCAATGTCTTTATACTTTCTCAAATATTCAGGCGTTCATGTACTCCGGAACTGAGAAGAAACTGATCAAAAATTGGCTCTAGGTTGTTTTAAAAATAAAGAAAATACCCTCATTACCAAAAACTCTTTTCCTAACAGTTTTACAAGTGTACAAGTGTTTTACAAGTGTATTTACAAGTGAGATCTCTTTCAGCTCTAATTTTTTTTAAAATGGATTGAAGAAGTTGTCCCATTAATTATAAAATTTTCACCATAATTTACTTTCTTCTGGATAAGAAACAGTCTGGTATACATGTCGAAACTTTTAATCACTCTTCGTAAGCTGGGATATTTTTTGGGATATTTTATAATTTTAATTTGCTATTTCGTTTCATAATTGCTACAATTATAGGCTGCATAAATAAAATGAAATCAAACTATTTTCAATTAACTTATTTTTTTAATAAAATTCAATATTTGTATATATTTTACAGTACCTAAAAAATTAATCCTAAAAAAATGATCCCGCAACTATTCCTGGAAAATGAAATTAACATTCTTGTTTAATTTATTTAATAAATAACATAGGTTATAACTCAGTTCTTAAAAGCTTCTATGATAACATTCTAGTAACTAAATTGTGACGACAATTCTCAATTAAAATGTATTTTCTCTTTTTTATAGTTTCATAGTTTTAGATAAGTCTAGTTGCAAACCTTTTCGCAAATAAGCAGATGGTTATAAATGTAAAAACACACAAGCTTTTCACACAGACTTCAAAAAGCTGCCAAAAATTGCCTTTCGTAATAGGTTAATGGACAGAATTTTAATGGTATCGTTTACAATCGTTGGGAGGTGCTGATATGCCACATGATTCTGTTTTGTTGAAAATAATGTTTGCATCTATTTTTTTAAGGTATTTTTCCGATACGAGATAATGCTAAAAATTAAATTGGTGTTCATATATAATGGATAAAAGTTGTAAAGCATTAACATTTCAGAGATAAAGAAATAAAAAAATAAAAAAGTGTTGCTGTCAGTTGCATTGATACTAGTCAGCCATAAAAAAGATCCTTGAATAACAGAGAACATGGAATACGATTCTTTAATTTCATTCGCATCTATAATCAGTAAAACACAAACTATAAAATTGATTTAAGAATTTAATTTCACTCTAAAGTCATAGCGTTTTAGAAAAGCAAATAAAAAAACTATGACAGTGATGCTCCTTCAAGATATTTACAAATTATTTTCAAGTTTTTCAAATTAACTTACCAAAGATAACTCTTGGCAGCCATAAAGGTACTAGGAAGAAAATTTGTTTCACTCTCTTTCTCATGCAAATTATCTAAGGTGCCAACCCTTAAGCAACAACTTCAAATGCTATTTAAAGCGATATAACAGATTAAGGTTAACTCAATCTTGTCCACATTGTGTAATCCGCTGCATGAAGAACCGCGTAAAAATATTTTCGACAAGAGGGTATATCAGGGCTAAAGAGAAGATACAGAAATGCTGGTTCATTCCATACTCAAATCTGAAGCTATGATACCACACCTCATGACGTCACGCTGCACACAGATCTCAAAAATCAGAACTAGAGGATATGAAAACTTTACTGCTTATACTTTCAGTAAGAAATGAGTTGAATGATCAACGCTTTTCTGAGCTTCAACGCTGATAATAGCTGTCAAACTTTACACTGCTAACAAGTTATTTCTTTTCAAAAATATAGTATTCATAAGTTTTCTTGGTATTCCTTACAGCATTAAGAAAAATTTTTTGAATTTTGAGAAATATCTCTATGGTTGCTGTCATCGTTTTTTTTAATCAGTTTGTAATTTTAGTTTTTAACTTTTACTGTAAAATAAATGAAAGCATCTAAGAACACTTTTATAGAAACACATTGTCCAAGAATAATATGTACAACTATAAAAGTATCTTTATGTTTTATTAATTTAATATTTTATTAATTAATATTTATTATATTACTCTTGCTCATATATATTTAAAATTAAGGCTTTATAATTAAAACACATATTTTGAATAATGACATTAAAAAATATCTTATTAAATTTAAAGAATTTTTAAGCGTTAATAACTTTTATTTTTGAAGTTCAGGATTTTCTTTTTTCGACCTAGTAGATTTTTTTCTTCTTTTCTGTTTCAAGTTAAGAGACAGTATAGTTTTCAATGGCGAAATTAAAAGTTCTTAAACGCCTAAACGAAAAAACATGAAACTTAATGATTTTATTCACAGCAGGATAAATTCTTTTAGTACATTTTCTAATTTTTTTGATGTCACTTTTCTAATTTCTGATATAAAACATGGAAAATTGCTTTTTCTCATTTTGTGTTTCATAAAATTATAACTATGTTTCACGTGTTCATGTGCAAGGCACTTAAACTTTTTTTAGAAATTTTTTAATTGCCTACAGAACACTTTCATGATTCTTTTTAATTTTAAAAGTTGCCAAATTGAGCATTAAAAAGTAATATATGACAAAGCCATGTCCTGAAGGGGTTTATGTCGATCACAAATATTAAATATTAATTTTTTTTGACGAAACTTGAATTTACTAGTCAGTGTAATATATATACAACATTGAATTTTCCTTTCTTTTATTTCTTATTAAAATTTCGTTTTTTTTTTCTGAAAAGTTTTGCGGAAAATTTGTATTTGAAGCTATTGCTAAAATTAATTCTGCTTGACTATGTAGCTCAACAAACATTTTTGTTGCACAGTTTGGTTGACAAATAATTTCATTTTAAGATTGTTTGTTCAATTTATGTGTTGTAGAATTTCATATTTCATGATGAAAAGCACATAAAAATGTGGAAATAATTAACAAAATTAAACGTTTTGTGTTTGGTACAACTATAGAAAAAAAGAGTGTCTTATTATTATTTTGGATAATTGCAAATGCAATATCGCTATTGCGCTGACTGTATTTTAATTGCAAATATGTAATTTTTTCCCACTTTTTAGGTTGCATTAAGTTATTGCAATAAAAGTATTAAGTTTGCAATTATACACTGAAATAAAGTTTGCCGAATATTTACTTGAGTAAAAAAAGTTAAAGTGAACCAGTTTTTTTAATATAAATCTTTAATAGTCAAGAATATTTGTGCGTACCCATTTAAAAATCTTTCAAGGATTTTATGGATTATTATATTTATCTCTTATGATAAATTATTTAAATTTTATTTTCAAAGCATTTATATAAAAAATTTATTTTGTACTAAAAATTTTGAGTTTTGGGACCTATTTTTTTCCGTAACCCAAATTTCTCTTCAGTTTTTAAAAGAGAACTTATGGCAATTAAACAAGACCTTGAAACTATTTTCAACTTGTGTGACTTTCGAGTGTTGGATTCTTTAGTAGCAGATCCCTTCGCAGTCGCAGATCCGTTCAGAGTCGCAGATCCCTTCAACACCTTAACAACTGGATTGTAGTTAGAGATAAAACTAGATTTTCCCTTCTTCTTTAAATGTATTTCAAGGTTCTACAATGTTAATTTTCAGTGGATTCCATCTCTTGTTGACATTTATGGCAAAGAGCAAGCGGATTGCTAAGCCAAGGAGGGCTGTAGACACTCTGCACATTCCTTTTCCGCCCTTACCTACTCAGAGCATCAATCTAAGGTTAAATATGAAATTTCGAAGTAGTGTGAGACCTCTTCCTGTCACTACTGGTATGCAGGTAAGGAACTGAGCTCTTCATTTGTTCTCAACTTCTGACAGAGCCTCACGAACGGCGAGACTAGCAAGTGAACACATAAAGTCTCTCTCTCTTTGAGGCCAGGAGGATTTTTGCAGTCTGCTCTATACGTCAAGAACAGTAGAACACATCTTGGACTGCTTGGGTCCTTCCAGGGAAGACTTATATGCTTCTCCCCTTCTGGTTCTCGATTTTCGGAGGATTAACGGTCTAAAAGATCTTGTCTCCCTTCGTCAGACAGTTGGAGAATAGGCCGCAATAACAACAGTTTTGACACTGTGCTGACTAAGCCGAAATGCCCCTGTCCACAATTTATTTATTTCAAATGGCAGAGGTGAATTGACAGGTTAAAAAGCAAAAACACAGGAACAAAACAAGAAAGTAAAAAGTCATTTCCTCAGGAGTGCTCTTGCTTCCCAATATCGCTCGGTAGACGACGACTCGCGGAGGGCCCTGCAGCACAGGATGTGGCCGCCATCCAAAACAGCTTGGCTCTTACACAGAGAACAATAGGGATCAGGTGCCAACCCTAAACGAACCAGGTGCGCTGCTAAGCATTCATGTCCGGTATATAGTCGAAACTGAGCCAACGCTTCTCGGCGCGGCCCGTCTGGAATGGTGTTTAGTCAAAGATCTCTCCACACTTTGGTTTTTACCCTTTCTGATAATTGGTGATGGAAATCCTCATTGATTTTTGATCTAACAATCCTTTTTAAAGTTGAGAAGGGGACTGGGCTACTAAGAGTCTTGTGCCTCTCTTTGCCAAAACATCAACCTTCTCATTTACTGCAATATCACAGTGCCCTGTCCATAATAACATCCTAGATTTTTTTTGTTGTCTAATTTAGTTTCTGACACTTTGTTTTATTCCCAACAATTAAGTGACCTTAAGATCTCTACTCCATTTCTATCTATAATTTGTAATAGAAGACTTTTGTTACTAAAATTATGAAAGTTTTTGTTTGGCTTTTGTTACTAACAAACTAGCTAATAAAATTTTTTAGACATTTAAAATATAATTAGTAAATTGGTAAATTTGTAATTTGACTGTTTATCAAAGCTTCATGGTCACATGAGATGCTTTTTGCAAATAATTTGCTATTTTTGTACTGATATAAGTTTGAAACAGCTACTCAAGACCGTTCGGTCAACTTTAGCTTATTTTTAGCCAGTACCCTCTGTGTTTTCTCTGAAAACGGTGCAAAGCGTTAATATGGCCAAAAGCCACAGTTTTGACATAAAGAGTTTGTGGTCTAATTTTCTATTATTTAGAAACCTACTCCAATGATGCATTAAGTTAAATTACTTTTAAAATATTTTACTTTTCAGTTCACTGAAAAGCCCAGACAATTCTTTGCAGCAAAATGGCACAAACAGTTTAAAATTATGGTTTTGTTTCAAGTGTAAGGCATATAAACTATGGCCTTTTTACTTTTCTTGTTGTAGGAGCTTTGAAAAACCTTGTTAATGAAGAATATAAAAACTATTTCTTAAATAAATGCAATCTAGACCTTTATAATTTAATCAGGATTAATAATTATATTGTAATCAGAAGTATATAAAATTAAGGAGCTTTAATATTTGAAGGAGAAGCTTATTTGGGTTCACAGTAGGGAGCTTTACTGGTGGTGTCCAAGAAATAATTGAGTTGATAGGGTGGTTTGACAGCGTGATATCCCATCCTGTTCGTGAATGGAGTATCCTTGCAGAGTCCAGCCTTAAATCCTTCATAGGAGAAACACGCGTATGAAGTGTACTGACAAGTACTGATGGAAGACTGAAAATTATCCAGAACTCGCAGATGGCTGCACTGATTTGGAATTGTCTTCTTATTATATTTGCCTAAAACTGAAATAACAAAATAGTTAATTACAAAATAGTTAAGTTTTTGAGTTAATTACACCAGTGAAAAATGTGTAGATACATATTTATTTAAAGCATAATTCAAGATTTTAATAGGATGCTATATCACGTAAGGGACTGGATTAATAGTGTCCCAATATTCCTGATGGAAAAATATTTTGTCCTGATATTTATGATTCGCGTGTGTGTTCAGGATATCCTATTTTCAAAGGCGAGTTTTTGAAATTTTGGATTCAATTTTATATTTTAATGTTTGTAGAAATTGTAAAATTCGATAATTCCATTTTAGGGAGGGTCTGCTAATTATATTCAAACATGCAATCTCTTCCGCAAGAATTATTGCTCAAGCAATTTTTGGGCTTCTGACTTCTAATGTTGAACTCCGTAACCCTGTAATTTGAGCCCAATACAGAAAACAAGGGAGCTCCTGGATCAAGTAATGGGAGAAATTTCCCTTCGCAGAGGAATTTTGGTTGAATTAACTTGCATTTGTGCTAAACGGAGAACAAAACCACCTTCTCGCCAGACATCGTATTCGACTGTTGCGATCGCGAATTGTGATTTTAGTAAATTTTTGAAATTCTAATCAAGTTTTAAAGAACCATTTTCATTATCGGCGATTTTTTAGCATATGAATGAAAACCTGGTTGGGGGAAATTATTTACCCGCATAAAACTTGGCAGATTCTCGGTCACATGCGATTTTTTACGCATGCGAAAAAATCGTATTCAGTGAGAACAGTCCTTTAGGCTCGGTATGTGTAGTCAGGAATATGGCTATTGCGTCAAAAAGTTTCACCACTAATTTTTTAAGGTACGGTACTTTTATTTACGCTGCTATATGGACTATTGGCATTGGTCTGGGAAGCGTAACTGAGGATGATGTGGAGACAACATGCATACGTCACATCCTGTTTTACAGGGAGGACACATTCACACACCATCCACCTGCAGACCGTAATTTTGACTTGGACCAGAGCACGATCAGTCTCCCATCCAGTACTCCCAGAGGTACTGATTTGTTATGGGAATTTGAAGGACTTGGTGACCCTGACAGATTTAGTGTGCGCCTATAACTCTTTAAAAGCGGCTGTAATGAAATACCTACGTTTAATGGCAGGTTTGTAGTCGCAGCCGGGTTGATGACGACCACCGTTGATCGAGAAGACAGCATGCCCAATAACCGGACCTTCACCAATGCCTGAAAGAGATAATTTAAAGGAATTTATTTCATAAATCTCGAGTGAAAATCTGGAAAAAAAGTTTTTTTCCCTTCTTTAACTGGTTGCTACGGTGTTGCTCTATCTTTATTATAACAGCTATAGATCAAATCATAAGTAGCTACCCCATAGAGATATATATTTTTTTTTCTGAAAATTATAAAATGGAAAATTTTCTGGGGTACTATCTAAGCTATTAAATTAATAAGATATTCTAAAGTTAAGCTCTCATTCATTGGAGGCTACAAGTAAGCACAACAGGAGTATTTTCCTCTTAAGCCCTGGATACTTTGAAGCATACTTAAAAGATACTTGAAAGTATCTGAGTATCCAGGATTTTATTTTGATGTACTCTGATATATTCAGGCATAGAATCTGTAATTTAAAAGTCTTTAATCTTATTTTAAGGTGAAAAGTTTAAATATAATTTTTGATTGACTATTATGCATAGATGTTTTAATAAAAAAATCTAAATTGAATCTATGAACTTACTATATTAATCTGCGAATATCTAAATTGAAAACAAAATATGTAGAAATAACTGCATATTTCTCAACAAATAAATAAATAAATATTTTAAGTTATTAAATGACCTATGAATATTTGAAATGAAAACGTGAAAAACTGTATATTTCTCAATAAAAAGTAAAATGAATTTTTTATTTTGATAAACGATGCTGACGCATTTCGTGAAGAGCGAAGAATGCGATAGGATCAATTTATTGAATCCAAAACTTGTGATAAAAAAGAAATAATAATACGATATTGATCGCAATTTTTCTCTAAACACTTTTCTTATCCTGTCAGCATCAAGATTATTTGATATATATATACATTATAATGCTCTAATTATCTGGAAATTTCGGAATTTGTAGAAACAAATTCCGAAAGAAAAAGCAAAATTTCCTATGATTTGTTATTTATAAAATTAACATAATTTGAAACTCATAAAACATAAGAATAAAAGGGAAGGGGACATTTGTGAACATTGAATTTTAATTTCTGGTTTTGTGTTTAAATAATTTCAACGTTCACTTTTTCTATGAATTTTGTAAATTTTTTTTTGCCTTCTAAAGTTTTATAAATTTAAATTGATATTTATTGCGTTTTAAATTCTTAAAAAAATTTTTTTTGTTACATTTTTTATGAAATTTAGGGTTAATCTGAATTTTCGATTCCTTCGAAATTTACTTCGAAATTGTTACTTTTTTTGTCTTGTACTTGTACTTTTTACTCGTTATTTTTTAAAATCAAGACTTTTTAATTTTTAATCGTTACTTTTGCTTAAAGTGCTTGTACTTTTACTTGTTACTTTTAAAAAGTAACGTTCCAATGTTTGGTTCCTTTACTAGGAGCTTTCTTAGATGCATCCTTAACTAGATGCTTCCTATGTTCAGAATCAGAATTGGTAGTATAACATTGTCATACCAGCCTACTCAACTGGATTTTCCAGTAGACTACTGGATTTTGCCGGCTTCTCCCGGTTTTAGTGCATATTTAGAAAATTCCCTAATTTGAATAAGTTTCCTAAAAAAACTATTGAAATAGCATTTTTGCACAGATTATTGCTTGTTTGAATATTTAAATACGTATTACTAATACACAATGAAACGAGCCTCATTCATAGAAATCAGTTTAAAACTTTTTTTGTTCTAAATTGTTCAGTTTTTTTTAATTGTTCAAAACTCCTTTTTTAAATGAATTAAAAAAGTCTTTTTTACCTATCTTTGACGAATTATGCCTATTTATTAAATCATGAGTAAACAGAATACATAGCATTTCAAAGTCTGTCATAACTGGAAAATATTGCATTTTTTTTAATGACCATAAAAATCCCTAAATTTACCCATGAGTAAAATATTTAGTACATTACGCAACAGTTATCATGAAATTTATATTTCATGAAATCTACAAGATTTTTTGCCTGTCTGTGTTGGCAGCTATGCATTGTGATTGCTTATCACTTGACAGAAAATATTTTTTTTTCAATCTAATGCCATTAACAGGAGGAGTTTCCTTTATAAATGCAGCAACTAGTACAATGGTGCTATCTTCTTCCCTTTCTAACTGCCGCAGTTACTTCAATGGAGCCATCTTCTTCTCTTTGTAACTGCAATGGTGCTATCTTCTTCCCTTCATAACTGCATCAGCTAGTACAATTGTGCTATCTTCTCCCCTTCATAAGTGCAGCAGCTAGAACAATGGTACTATCTTCTTTCTTCTGCCATTATCTTATTATTTTGTTTATGAATGAAATGAGTTTATTTTCTGAGATTCTCTTTTATTGTGAAATAGGATAAAGAAAATTGACTTTTTATAAGTTGCAAACTAAGCAATATGACAAATCTTAAGCAATATAGAGTCAAACTTAAGAGCCATTTAAAAAAAATCTAGCAAATCAGGCAAGGTTGGATACTTAACGTTTTTGATTTTGCTGAAATTTTTAGGATGTGTTTTTTACGTAAAACTATTATTTGCACTTACCCTCTTAAAGAATTTTTGAATGACCTGTGCTACAAAGGTCTACTGAAAGTATTTCTGTCTTAATATTTAGTTTGAAAGCAGTAATGCCACAATGGTACCGTATGTAATTAGATGAATTTTTTTCTTCAAAAAACTAGAACATCTTCAGTTTTGAGCCTCTTCTCCCCAAATTTTTTTTCTTCGTAAAATGAAGAAATGAAGCATGATTAGAATACTTTTGCATAAAAAAACACATCCTACAAATTTTCATCAAAATCAAAAATATCAAATATCCAACTGACTCTTTAAAAAAAGGCTATTAATTTTACCTCTGTGCTAAGTTAAGACTATAAAGCCTGTAGTTTTTATTAAAATGCTATTGAAATCGACAAATAAAAAATACATAAAGTGCAATTATGTCAGATTAAAATATACCAAAAAATTTTCCGAAAAAACACAGTGGAAAACTTTCCGGGGAAAATTTCGTTCCTCACATAGATAATATATTCGAAGGATTAGCTAGGGTTCCATGGAAAAGTGATAGGGGTTCCAAGAGTTTAAACTTTTTTAAGTCAGTAATGATTTTGGAAAACTGTCATTATGCTTATATCTAAACGATAAATCATAATTTATTTGATATTTTGGTAATTTTTATAAAATTATTTAAGTAAAATGTCAGTTAAAAAAGATAAAGCAAAATTACTTTTCCGAATTTCCTATTCAAAATAAAATGACCCATTCAGGAACAACGAATTATGTTCCTCTGATCACTATTCTCAACTTTTAATACAAATCTTTTTCAAAAACCATAATATTTTATTTATTTTCAATAAATGCATGCACCAAAAGCGAATTCTGAGCTAGACTACATTTGCGAGGCTTGCGAATTCAACTGTTTGACATATAATCATATCATTTAAAAAGTTTTATTGATAAGACGATGATTGAGAACAATTTTATTCCTCACGTTAAATATTATCAAAATAACTACTATTCTTTGTTTGGTTAGTAAGTTCACTGCCTCTAATAAATTTTATATATTAACTTGAGTTCACCCCCGAAAATGCTCTTTCATTTAGGGTTCCGATGCCGTAAAAAATTGAAATAGAATATGCAAACCAAGTTGAATGACGCAGAAGAATAATTTTTTTTAAATGTTTGTTTTCTATTGCGTGAAATTTCTTAACGGATTTAGGTATTTTCACGTCTCTGATTTCAAATCTGCAATCGGCTTCTCTTCCCAAACTACAGGGTATCTTTAAAATGATATGTTTTTTAATAACAGTCGTTGAATAGTCCACCAATTTTTTGGGTTTACGACTACTAATGTTCAAACCCGTAACCTTGTAGTTTTGAATCCAATCCAGAAGACAAGGGAACTCCTGGATCAAGTATTGTGAACAATTTGTCCGCATTTTCTCCTCAATGTCCTGCACGAAGGCAAATTTCTCCCAATACTTTATCTCCCAATACGTTTATTTGTTTTCTGTTGTGTGAAATATCTCAACGTATTTTGAGTTTTTTCACGTCACTGTTTTCAAATCTGTATTCGGCTTCTCTTTCCAAGCTTTAAATGATTTTTTTAATAACCGTCGTTGAATAGTCGACTCAATTTTTTGGGTTTACGAATACTAATGTTCAAACCAGTAGCCTTGTAATTATGAACCCAATTCAGAAGACAAGGGAACTCCTAGATCAAGTATTGGGACAAATTTGCCCTCGCGGAGGATTTTTTTGATGGAACTAACCCGCTTTTCTCTACGAAGGCCAATTTCTCCCAATACTTAATCCAAGAGTTCCCTTGTCTTCTGGTTTAGGTTTAAAATTACAAGGCTACTGTGTTGAACAATATGTGACGGCTGTTCAACGACGGTTATGAAATAAAAATCTCCAATTCAGTACCCCCTGAGGTATGATTTGTTTTGGGAACATGGAGGAATTTGTGATGTAACGTGCATCAGTCACCATTTACTACTTCTGCCGGTGGGGTTCGAACTCACGGCCTTTTGGGCATGGAGCCAACGTCTTCCCAATTTGGCTATCCCGTCCTTAGGTTTTGCGTAATATAGCTGATTCCAGCACCTGTGTCATTTAACCCTATATTCAATTGGAGGAATTTATGGTTGGATGGAAAAAGAGAACCCTTTTAGGAAGATTTAAGAATTCGGTCTCGGAACTCTGTTGGAGCATATCTGCAGCCTATGAAAGTCTGCAGAGTATGATGTGAGGGTATGGTTCTTACCAGTATAAGCACTATATCCAGAGTTCGTCTGTAAAACATCAACAAAGATAGCATCACTCCTATCTAAACAGACTTCATTGGGTGCATTGTCAAAGTATGGACCTCCTGGATCCAAGGCTAAAAAATAAATTAAAACGAGTTACAAAATTTTATGTATGTGCTCGAAATTATCAATTTTTATAAAAGTGTAAGAGTTTGTCAAATTTTAATAAGGGGTATGAACTTATCAAACTTCAGTAAAATATGAAAGTGTTTGAATTTATCAATTTTTTTAAAAGAAAAATGTGCGAACTTACTAAATTATATTCAAGTACTTATTCAAATTTTATAAAATTGTATAAATACAATAAATAAATAGCTTATTAAACTTTATAAAAGTTAAGAACTTATAAATATTCTTAAAGTTAGGAAACGTATCAAATTTTCGAAAAGCGTATAAGCTTATCAAATTTTATTAAATGGTATGAAACTATCAACTTTCATAAAAGTGTAAGAAATAATCAAATTGTAAAAGCATTGAAAATTTTATAATGGTGTAGAACTTATGAAACTATGCAACAGTGTAAAAACACATGAAATTTTATTAAAAAATATATATAAACACTCATTAATTATTATAAAAGTTTATAAACTTATCAAGTTTCATGAAAAAATAAGACCTCCTGATGCGTCCGTGAACCGTTTAATGAAATTATCAAATTTTATAAAAGTATTTCAATGAAATCTAATTGAGATGTACAAACACTTATCAAATGTTATAAAAGTTTATGAACTTATGAAATTTCATTAAAAATATGTAATCATCAAATTATATAAAGGTGTAAGAACTTATCAAATTTTTAAAAAATTTTCAATGAAATCTAATAAAAATATACAAACACTTATCAAATATTATAAAAGTTTATGAGCTTACATGAAGTTTCATAAAAAAGTATGAAATTATCAAATTTTATAAAAGTGTTTCAATGAAATCTACTAAAAATGTACAAACACTTATCAAACTGGCAATAAATTTCATACTTGTACTAGCTGACTTTCTGGCGAAACAAGAGACTAATCTTTATTCCATTTGTGATATGAGTCCCCCAAAATCTTTTTTTAGACTTGCAGCCAGGCATAAAGTTCAAACTGTGAGGAATGAACAATATTAAGCTTTTACAAATGCTTCACTGACTAAACTCTTCTTTCCATCTGTTAATCAAAGACTTAAAAACCAAAATTTTTTCTGCCACTTTCACGTGACGCAATTTCTCACAGGACACGGCAACTTCAAGGCATATTTGAAAAGATTTGGCTTAAGTTCCAGTGATCTATGTGATTGCAATATTGGAGGTACACAAGACGTTGAGCATTTCATTGTAAAATGCTCACATTTTGAGAAAAATAGAAAAAACTTAATAATTGCCTTAAAGTCGCTCAATATTAACTTTCCTCCCCCTCTTCGCACTTTTATGGGAAGCAGAATCATCTTCAAACTTTTCTGCAAATTCATTGATTCAGTTTTGAATGCAAATTTATAAATCACTTTGTTTTGTGTACTATTTTGATTTTTCTTTTTTCTCATCCTTTTTGTAAATGCTTTTTTTTAATTATTATTATTATTTTTCTTTTCTAAATTTTACATGCCCTCTTAGTATGTACTTCTGTTTAAATATCCTACATTGTCTGCAACCATACTTACGCCTGTAAGCCTCGTGTTGTACTTTTTCAGTGGTGCACGAGGAATCATTTTGTTCATGAATAAAAAAAATAATAAAATACTAGCTCTATCGAAACTATTTTAATTTACGCACAAAAAAAATATATTTTATGATAATAACCAACCAATGATCTTTTTTTCGCCCTAAAAACATCAATTCAAATTCGATTCTTTGAAAAATGATGACAAGGCTTAAACATATGTGTAGTAGCTATGTTTTGTCAAAAAGAAAAAAAAAAAAAGAAGAAGAAAAAAAACTCAATGGAAATTGGTTAGAAATCATCTTATTATTTTACTTCGAATTTAGGCACTCTAGTTGAAAAGTATAAGAACTTATCATATCGAAAAAAAAAATAGCACTAGTACTTTATTTTCATTGTATTTAGAGCTGCATGGTGGGTTATTAGTGGCGGTCTATGAAGCATCCCTGAGGATGATCCGAAAACATGGCAATCACAATTTTGATCCTCTAAGGAAGGGATGACTCCCCAGCCGAACAACCTGAGAGCGAAGTAAAGTACTTTACGGTAGAACAACTTAAGGACCCATACCGGACACCCTCGGTCCCAATGCAAGCTGATCAAAGAGGTGATCATCCGCTCACTGACCGCTACCAGTGATGCTTGACTTTGGTCAAGGAATAAACATATGGGAAGAAGACTAGCTTTCGTAGACATAATGCAAACCTGTCCCCCAAGGTTTGGCGTGGTCCTTGCGTGTAAAGGAAAAAACAACATTTAGGGGCACAGCAGCTGAAGTTCTTGAAACAGGTTTCAAACCTTCTCTCCTCTCCCCCACTACTGGTATTAGGGAGAAGAAGAAAAGAATTTCTTTCTATTTATGGATGGTGTTTTCAGTATAAATGTAAACAATAACAATCTCGAGCTGTATGCCTGCTCTAGTTCCGGCTAGGAAGTTTGCAGCAGCTTACTACATGTTATTCTGCGAGGCGATATTTTCAAACGGATAATTTTTTTTTCAATAAAAGAAATAAATTAGATAATTTCTGAGCTCAAATCTGCCGTATTTCATAAGATATTAATGTTATTATGTAATTCTGGCGAGTTTGAAGTGAAAATTTGTTTTAGTTATTTAGAAATATATTGTTAAAAAAGGTGACATGGTTGCTAGATTTTGAATCACTTGCTTTTTTGGCAGTCTTGATTTGGCCTCTTTCCGTTTGTTTATTACTGTTTGTTCGTGTTGCAAGCTGTGCACCATCTTACGTTAGTGTTAGCATATTGTTCGAGGAGCAAGATCAAGTTTATACATTAAAATTCAGGTTTAAATTTGAAAGTTGGCATACATCATTCACAAGGTGGGAAGTGTTTTATGACGATTTTTTTTTCATATGTTAGGTTTACATATTTATTATTGATCAAACGACATGTTACTACTACTTAACACTACTATTATATGACACAACAAGAGCCACTTCGAATTCATTGTGAATTAATAAATAAGTAATCAAATACCACGTTTGCAAGAATCTTAAAACACAATGATCACGTTGTGAGCCTACACCGGCTTTGAAATACACCGGAAACAGTAACCAGGAAGTATAAGCGGTATACAGCTTGCAGCGCTCCCTATTGTCGGAAACACCATGCATTGTTGGTCAGCTCTACATTTTTACTCTATTTATAAACTGTGCTGTACTGTTAATAAATATATTCCTTTGCGAAACCATTTATATCATCCATGTTGATCAGATCTGCTAACACATTTTGACATAAAAAGAAGGAATAAAACGGCCGTTGGCGGGAAGCAGTGCACCTAATCATGCATTTAGAGTTGCCCAACAACCGGTCCACAGATGACGCATCTTTTGACAGTCACTTATGCGCATGCCCTGGATCTTAGTACATATGATGCTCTGTTGAATCTGAGTCTGTTGCTCACTCTGTAAGTTGTTTTCTTGGTATAGCATACAGCACCAAGCAGTTCTCCGAATTAGTTACATATTTAAAGAGCTGGACTTTTCTCTTTTCTATATTCTTTGCTTTGGTGTTCTACTGGGAACAGTGACTTCACTGTGGGACTCGGAAAAAAAAGCATCGAATTGGCTCTGTAACCAGAAAATTCTTCCGATGCAACTTTTAATTACATACCTGTGATTCTGCCCAAGTTGTGAACTCTTTCACCAACAAAACCAACAAGTTGACCTCCGACGCTGTGTCCAATGACATGAATGTCTTCTGCTTTCAATCCAGTTTGAGACTACGAATAAAAATGGATGAACTTGACTAAAAGAACTAGTTGAGTAAGAAGAACAAGTATCTTAAGAGTTTTTGCGTTCCTTATACAATGCCCCATGCTATGGACTTCCAATTATTAATCCAGTAAATTAGCCAATTATCAAAATTATTAGCCAAATTTCAAAAATCTCAGCCAAGGGCAAGTCTTAACAATTTTTAATGACTGTTTTTTCCCCGTAGGAAACTTCGTATCAAAATATAAATGTTTCTATAAATTGAATTATTTTATAAATTGCAAATCCAAATCAAAAGTCATTTTATTAGTTGGGAAGAGATAAATGAACAATGAATGGGAAAGAGGATGAAAAATGTAGATATTTTATCGTCTTTGATGTATAGAATAGATGGGGATAGGTTAGGATTAATTTTTGATAATTTATTGGAGCAGTAATATAAGGATATTATGTAAGGACAAAGCAACATAATATAAGGACAAAGCAACATTATGTTGTCGTGTTTTTGTATATCTAATTGTCAGGAGAAAACCTATTTTCTGCAAAAATAGTGAGATGATAAGATGTATCTTACTATCACTTAATCTGTTTTATTGGCACAAACTCTAGGCACTAATTTCATTGCGCGATATTGCGTGATCCGGCAACGAACGTGTTAATTTATATTTTACGGTAGTTTATCTAATGCTTACATAATCTTTCTTGTTGCTATGCTTAAATTATCTGTAATAAATATAATTCTAATTGGTTACGCGTCATATCTAGCGGAAATTACTGAATTCGAATAAAAAATGCTGGATTTGTTCAATAGACCGGAACGAGGGTAATATATTTTTTTCATCTTGGCAGAAAAATCTTTCTCCAAAAAAATATTTTACGCCTAATTTATGATTTTATCGCATTTGGTAAGGTGGCGAGTTCTTAGCGCTGGCCCTGTGTATACATAAACGTGTGTCTCACTTACAATAGTTTATTAACAATATTTTCTTCTTTTTTCGCAAACGTTCCAGACTTAGTTTATAATGCCTTTTGTTTTCTTTATCATTTCAAAGGAGCACTTCCTTTGAAAAAATTCTTATAACGATTTAAAAAGAATAATAAAATAAAACTGTTAACAATGCTATGGTTTCGTAAGAAATAAGGTTCTTGCATTAAACAAAACATTATATAAAAATTAATATCTATTTATAAAGATAACGTGTTTCATAATATAAAATTAAAGTTTAATTTTGACTTTTTGCTTTCGATGCAGCATATAAAATATTACATTAGAATGAAATATTATTATGATTGTATTATATTATTATACATTATAATATTGTATAGTATTATTTTATACTATAATATTGTATATTATTATATTATTATTATACATTATAATATTGTATATTATTATATTATTATTATATATTACATATTACTAGAACTTATCATTCCACCAAATCCTTAAGAAAATTGGCTTTATAAGAATAGACGCAAGAAAATGTGGATTACACAGCATATTTTCTTACAGTTACATTGGAAAAACACATTACTATTTGAAGACTAAACTGAATTAGTTATTGCTCTATGCTTTCAACCACACGGAAATGTGAGAATGATTTGTAAAATATTACTTAGTTGTTCTTTTACAAATTCTTTTCCCAATTAGAAATCTTTGCGAAATAAATACATTTAAATGTAAAAAGTTAAAAGGGTGGAAGATGTTTAATTTATACTAAACCATTATGAAATGAAGAAGTTTTGCTGTATACGCTCCGACCAATCTGGCGTTGGCAACTGCTTGATGTAAAGGTGGTTTGTTATCACGTGACCAGTCAACAAGGATTAGGTTGAAGGAGGAGTACTTCAGGAACTCTTTTACTATTCCCTGATGGGAAGAAAAAAGATGAATTAAGGGCTTTTTATAATCTGTCTATGGAAAGAACTACCTTCGCTACTTTTCTGAATCAGTGTCAGTACCTAGGTTACGAGACCTATTTCAAGTAGAGGTGTTGGGTTAATATGCAAGACAGGTTTTGACTGGAGTCGGCGAGAGAACAGGAATCAGAGGAGAAAGAAGCTCCTTTCTTTCAAATGGGCTCTTTCTTGTTTTCGATAACAGATAACTGCTTTAGACTTAGTGGTGGAGGGAGTTCTTACTATAGACAAACTGTACACCATAGAGGGAAGACAGTTAATGTGTCCTTTGGAGTTTTTACTGTTGTAAACAGTCGCTACAGACGATGTAAGTGTTGTCTGTGAGTTAAGAGTGTGAATGACTACGCTACTTTTATACCTTTTTATTCTATTGCCAATGGCAAGGGATGGAAAAAATATTAAAAAAATACAAAAACAAAAAGAAAGGAAGAAATAAAATAATTAGAAGAAGTGACATAAATCATTGCCTTAAAAGTTCTCTATCACTCCGGTAAAGAGCTATCTCAGAGTCACATTGAAGTGATGCACATCGACGGACATGGCGCCTATTAATTGAATTTGCCAAATGGCAGTCAGGATTTCAAAAGCATTCAAGAATTTCTACCGCGTGGCCAAGTCCAAGAAAGGGTGGGGGGGGGATAGCCTAGTTGATAGGACGTTGGACTCGTGTTTGTGAGAACGGGAGTTTGAACAGCCGGCCGAAAAATCCCCGTGTATTGAATGTTGACTGGTGCACGATCGACTGGTGTTCGGGGTCACAAAGTCTTCCAAGTTCTCATAACAAATCAGTACCTCTGGGGGTACTGATCCAGGAGCTCCCTTGTCTTCTTGATTGGGATCAAAATTAAGAGGATATGAAGTTGAATATTGGTAGTCGTAAACCCAGAATTGGGTCGACTGTTCAACGACTGTTATATATATATAAAAAAAATCAAAAGGTAAAATTGGATTTAACCTTGCCTCGCAGACTGTTGGCACTTGCTAAAAGATTTTTAGCTCTCTAAAGTTTTGATTTTATTCCACATTGAATTTATAATTCATTAAATCGATCCATTAGTTGCTTGATATACGGCTTTATAGAAAGGAGCGATAGTGCCTAAAACCTCATTTGAAGTAGTCTCAAGCCCCTCTTTTCGAGGCCGTAGTGGTCATGCATCCTTTGAATTACCGCACATTTTTGACGTTATATTTCGAAAATGTCTTACTTTCAAACGTATTTCAATGCTTTTCAGCATATATAGTTCTATGAAAATGACACTATCTATTTAATATAACTAATCGATCATTAGTACTTTTATTCTGTAGTGTTGTTTCGTCTTGCTTGTCAGAAATGGTCGGAATTTCCGTTATATTCTGTTTAATGACCAAGAAATGATTAAAACTTTCATTGACATCAGACAGGGAACTTCGGTAAAGGCTGTAGCTAATCGCAAACTGGTCAAACTTTCGAATGCAAAATTAGTGAAAAAGTTGTAAAATATTAAATGTGCGTTTGAAAATGCTATGTCTTGTAGGTTAGATAATTTATCACATTTTTGTAATAGCTCTGCGATGAACAAATTATGAAGCCACCTAGCACCCCTTGAAACTGGGTATGAAGCTTTAGCTGAGATGACCAGTTGAAAAGGGGTATGATTGCTTAAATTTAGGTCCCATATGGGGTACACAATGTGGACCTACAGTTTACTATGTATGTATAACTGAAATAGTGTTCTTAGAAGCTTAAAATGAAGAAATTCGTCGTCACTTTGTATTTTTAAAACATGTCCCAATAGCAGACCTTCATATTAATCTATAATATTGCAATTGGACCAGGTATTATATTCACATGGAATAGTGTTATTACCGTAAGATTTCTTTCAACTCATGAAGGTTTTGCACTGTCCCGCACTCATCAGCTCCATGTCTTGCGTAGTTTCTATAAAGATTCAGCTTCAAGTCTTGCGTAGTTGCTATATAAATTCAACTTCAAGTCTAGCGTAGTTGCCACACATAGTCAGCTTCAAGACTAGCGTAGTTGCTATACAGATTTTGCTTCAAGCTTTGCGCAGTTTTTATACAAATTCAGCTCCAATTCCAGAGTAGTTGCTATACAGATTCAGCTCCAAGTCTAGCGTAGTTGCCATACAGATTCAGCTCTAAGTATGGCTAAAGGGATATACTCTTTCTTAGTTCTAACTATAACTTTACTGTCTCTAATAATGATTTTATACAATACCTCCATAGGCTCTTGCGTTAAAAGTTACTTCATCAACTCTCTCAGAAAAATCAGTTTAGTGTCTAACTCAATAGTTTTTAAACTTTCCCCGATCATAATAAGGTGATAAGTTTCGCTACGTTTCAGTTCAAATTGAACGAGAATATGGCGTTATCAACTTCAGGGTAGAATCGTGGAACACGGCGCCCTATTGAGGCCAAAAAATTGAATGGTGCTCGTTAAATCAGTCGGGTCACAAAGTTCTCCATGTTTCCATAACAAATTATGCCTTTGTAGGTACTGAATTAGAGATTGGTCGATCTCTGCTTTAGGTCAAAATTACGAACTGTGGATGAATGAATGGATGTATAAAAGTATCTTATAAATGTGTCTTATAAATGGGCGTGACGCACAAGCGCGGCAGAAGTCGAAATCTTGCCACTGGAAAACAAGAACAATCGCTGCCCTTGCCTTAATGGCTTACAACTACAACAGCAATAGTTTGGCAAGTTTAAACGAAATGATGGTACAACATACTCCAATATTTTTATCTAGCCGTGAGTATTCACCCTGTTAATCCAAATAAATGAGAATGGGATTGAAAATAAAAAATGTATAATTTTTGTATATAAATCAATATGGCACAAGGTGTGGCTATTCATTTCCTTGAAATATTATGTGAATTATGTACTCATTTAATATGTTTCGTAGTAATCTTCACCTAATATGTGATGCACTTTTATTATCTGCTGCAAAAATGTTTCAGTTAACAACTTATAAAGTCCTCTTTTCGTATGCTCTGCCATTCTGATGTTATTAAAGTTTGAAGCGTTCATGAAAACATTATGTGAGTTAAATACTCATTTAATATGTTTCGTAGTAATCTTGCTCTTTTAAAGATTTTAGTTTCGGCCACAAAAAGTGTGCATCCGAAGAATATATGGTGAATGAATTCTTTCCATAACCCCTGAAACTAAAACGGAACTCTAAAGGTACGAGGCTTTAACATTTTGCTGTCGTATCTATACTCTATTAAGCCAAAATTCAGCAAAATATTTTCTAAGTTGTATTTAAATGTCATGATGTCATAACAAAATTACCCCCATCATTATTCTGTATATTATGTTCTTCCAATTAATTCCATGTAGTATGAGAACTGTGTACAGTGCTTAAAAAAACTAATCACCCTGAATAACTTTTGATCTAATAATCGGATTTTCACGTTCAATCTTAATGGTTCAGGAGTTTTTTTTTACCTAAAACATGCTAATTAGTTCAGACGATATTTTAAAATACGAAATTAGAAACAAAACTATACTTTCTCTGAATAAAGATGCCTTTTTTTCAATGGATTTAGATTTATAACTCTCAAAGTATGGTCCCAATAATTTGAAAAGGAGCGCGGTCCAAAGTTAACCCCTTAATGTTAGGGGATGTCTTAATGTTAGGGGACCTCTTAATGTTAATTTTACATTTTGCGTATTTCACCATATCTCGTGAATCTTAAAATAGAGAATCTAAAAATTAACATAGGATACTCCTATGGAAAAAGTTTGCCATTATCGAATGGCGAACGTTTACCATACGCGTTTGGCAAGTTTTTCAAATGCATATATGAAAAAAGTGTAATGTAAAATTTTACTATAGATAAAACCGCATTGGGACATTATATGAAATTTTTTTTATGAAACCGATTTTTACCATAAAATTAATGTGTCTTATACCCATGATTAAATTTTTCCATTAGCTATTTCAACATTTCTTCACCGCCCTATGGACGTCTCACACAACTATACATGGAGAAATTTAAACATAGAGCAATATTGAATACATAGATCAATTTTGAATGCATCAAATTTTTGGAATTTTCTTACTGTAAACACAGTTGTATTTTCTGCATATCCATGAATGAATACTTTTAAAGTTGAATTCTCTTCGAAAGGAGACTTTGACAGTGATTCTGGTGTTGGTTTCAGATGATAGGGCTTCTTTTTATTGGAACGTGTATGCAACAGAAACTCCGTATGTAGCTCTTGTGGTGGTACAGTTATAGGCCTGTACAGAGGATGATACCAGGGAGGACCGGTATAGAAACATCCCAAGTCACCAAAACATTTCGTCGTGAAATTCACTGAGGGAAAAACGGGTCATTAGAAAGACGCCATTTTACTTTCCGACATTGCACATGTTCTTGTTTTGATAAGAATTATAACAAAAAGTAATTATTTTCAAATATTATACTTTCAAAAGTGAATTATACAGAAATTGCTCTGTAATAAATAAATGTAAACTCTACAGATAAGAAAAACATAATTTGTACAGAATTTTTTTTTTAAAGATAAACGTAATTTTTCTTCCTGTTTTTAATCTTTACGCTCGCTGTGAAAAAAAATCCCATTCTATTTAATTAATTTTTTTACAGACTTTCTCCGTATATTTAGCGGTTTAAAACTTTATANGTTATTATTTTTAAATATTATACTTTCAAAAGTGAATTATACAGAAATTGCTCTGTAATAAATAAATGTAAACTTTACAGATAAAATAAACATAATTTTTACAGAAAAAAATTGCTTAAAGACTTTTTTTTCCTGTTTTTAATCTTTACTCTCGGGCTGAAAAAAAATCCTATTTTATTTAATTAATTTTTCTTACAGACTTTCTCCGTATATTTAACGGTTTAAAACTGTTTTTTACGAAATTCTATTTTTCTCTTTTATTATAACGGATTAAAAATGTCAAACCGAATTTTAGTTTTGCCGTACAGTTTCGCGGTAAGATAAATTTATCTTTTTTCATATTATTTTACGAATATTTTCTATACTGGTTCGTACTTTTCAGGAATTATTGTACCGTTTTGAATATCGTATGAATTAAATTGTGATTCAACTTCATTGCTGAATTGATATTCTACTTGATTATCATTTGTCTTTAGATATTATTTCTCTGTAAATTAAATTGCCAGACATTTTTGTAAGGTATGGTTAAATATAGTTTTAAGCGTATTGATTGCCTTAAATACGATTTCCATACGTAAGACTTTTAAGATAAAGACGGTTTAAGATTTTTCTTCATAATCAAAGAGAGCTGCGTGGCTCACGAGACAGAGCACTCGCTTCCAAGTGAGGTGACCCAGGTTCGAATTTGGACGTTGACTGGACATAAACTGTTTTATACTGGCACACCAGCTGACGGGCTTTTCCTGTACATTTAACATATTTCTTCTAGCAATAATATATAAAAATACGATTCTCAAGGTATGGCTCTAGAGGTACATGAAGAAGTAATGCAGCCCGTAATGGAGCATTGGGATGAGTTTTTTCCCCTCTTATCTCATGACAGAAATTAAAATAATTTTAATACTTCTGCTGAGCCGTCGTGGCTCAGGGGAGAGGGCGTTCGCCTTCCCAATGAATTGAGCCGGGTTCGAATCCCAGCAATGGCTGGTCGATACGCATTTCGCACCGACCACATTGCTGATGTATAATATTCAATGGTAGACGGATCATTAGTTAGAGTACCTTGTCAGCCAGGCTAAACGTGGGAGTTTTTCGTGGTTTTCCTCTGCATGTAGTCTGTCTTTCATCAAAAAGTCCTCCACGCAGGCAAATTTATCCCAAAACTTGATCCAGGAGTTCCCTTGTCTTTTGGATTGGGTTCAAAATTACAAGGCTACGGAGCTGAACATTAGTAGTCGTAAACCCAAATTAGGGTCGGCTGTTCAACGACGGTTATAAAGTAAAATTCTTTTGCTGCCTACTATACTGAAATGTCCTGAATCGTTTGGAATTTATTATATAATTCCATTTAATATTTTATTTAATTAATGATATGGATATTTTATGGAGTTTCTGTTCCTGTTCCTGTAATGGCTAGTTTTTTATGTTTCCCAATATTTAATTATGTATTTATGAATCTTTCCTTTTCAGGACTAATTTATTTATATGAATAGTAAAATTACGGATTTCTTTATATCACACCAAATTCCAGTTTCTAGCAACTTATTTTTTGCAAACAGAAAAATATTACTTACCTTTATAGAATGTAAAACGTGTTCACTTAAATATATTCGGCAAGCAGGTACTGAGTTAAATAAACGAATTAATAATCATGGATCAGTCATAAATAACTTTCATAAACACGATATTGAATTTGTTTATTTCCAAAAGCATTCTTTTAAAGCTATTAATATTTTTATACTTAAAAATATTGATGATTTTAATTTAAGATAAGATTATAAAAACATTTTTATCTGTAAATTAAAAATTTTAAACCCCTGTAATCTAAATAGTAAATTAAATGGAGAAGGTAACTTGGATTAAATAATGTGCACATTTATAATAAATTGAGCACTTTTAATAATAATTTTTCAAGTAAATTGTGAAGATGCAGAAGTAAAAGAAAAAGTAAAGATAAAAATAAATTTTATCTGGTTCTTTTTGAAACTTTGTGATTATTGGATGTCAATGAATTTTGCATTCAAAAGATTTGGAGCTTCTTTTTAGTAAAAAAAATTAGTGTTGAAATGAATGATTAAAGAACATTTAAAAATTGTAAAATTTCCTACCCCTGAGTTTAAATACATAGTATTAGATCTTATTAAATTTAAACTTGAAGTCAGCAATTTTGATTTTTTAAAAATTTAAAAAAGAATTTTGTGTTATTAATTTTCTTGATAAAAATTTTGAAAGAGGTTTACTACCTATGACTGTTGATAAACTTATTGATTGTTTCCCAATTGTAGATAAAATCGGAGTTTCTGTTTGTTTTAGATATTGTAAGACGAAAATTTGTAATTATAATATCTGTTGTAAAACTTTAAATGATTTAGAGGATATTTGTATATCTGAGCTAGAGCATTTTAAAGATTTTGTTAATCATGATTTTAAGAACATATTCACAGGTGACCTTAACCTAATCAGAAATAAAGATTTGAAATTTCTCATGGGACTTGGGACTAAGTTTAGATCAAGGAAAAAATATCACTTAAATAGTATTCTTGCTTCAGTCAGTAAGAATTTAGATTGTTTTATTGCAAAATGCTCAAGAAAATTTAATTGGCTTATAGAGGGATTTAGTAAATGGAAATTTTGTATTTTAAATGATTTTAAAATGAAATTTTTGAACAATAATATAAAATACTCTGGTTCTTATTTGAATTCTGATATTATTTAATCCATTAAGGAATTAAAATATAATTTTATTATATGTGTTGTTGACAAAGATTCTAATAATTTTTGCTTTATTTGCAAAACATTTTTTAGACATTTAATGAGTAAAGAATATGATAACAATAATACTTTTGTCAAAATTAATAATTCTAAAGAAGAAATTGATAATCGGATATTGGAAGAAAATAGGTTTAAAAATAAATATCATTAATTGTTCTTATTTATTTCCTACAATTAAATTCCGCAAAACACCGGATAAATTTAGATTTGTAACTTGCAGTACTGGCTGTTTTAATTCCGTTTTTGGAAAAAATATTTTTTAATTATTTAAATATTATTTTAAATAAGATTATTTCAAATGATAAGCATTTTATTATTAATAACAACCAAGACGTTGTTAAATATTTGAATTACAATAATATTATTCTGTTCTTACATGTGATTTTGAAAATCTTTTTACGACTATACCAACTATAGTTTAAGGAATATTTGTTTAGAAATTTTTTATAAATATTTGAATAATAAGAACATTAATGAGGCTAACTGGATAAATTTATGTAATATAAACTTTTTTGAAAATTATCTTTTTAATGGTATTTGTTTTTACAGACATATTCAAGATATTCAAATGCATTTGCTAATATTTTCTTGCATTTTTGTGAACAAAAATTTTTACAACATAATTTATTAATTGGATTTAGATTTATTGATGATTTAATTATTTTTGATTGTAATGATTTTGATTTAATTAAGGATATTTATCCTAAGGAACTAAATTTAATTAAAACTAATTCAAATGGAAATTGTGCTTATTTTTTAGATCTTGATATCAAATTTCATAACCAAATAATTTTCATCGGATTATGCGATAAAAGAAGAGATTTCAAATTTAATGTTATTAGTTTAACGCATTTTAATTCCAACCTTTACTTTAAGATTTTTAAAAATATTTTGATTGTTCAAATTATTAGATTTAAATTTATTTGTAATAATAGAACATATTTTCTTTCAGCTATTCGAAATTTTAGGATTACATTACAGAATAATAATTTTCCTTTTAATTACTGTAATTATGATGTTTTAAATCAAAATATTTGAAAGACTTTCAAATAATTCGGCCGCTATTGATGCCAACATATGCGGTGAAATTTAGGATTTTATGCTCCAGATGGCAGCCCCTTTTTTAAATTTTTTACTCATTGAATGTTTTTCTGTTTTATTTTTTCAGATTTTCACGAAATAAATAAATGAATAAATAAATAAATAAAATAAAAAAGGGATCAGCAATTGATTTATTCCAAAGTTTTCTTAATAATTTGGCAATTTATATGTTATTCTGATGTAGCTATTCTAACTGTAACTTTATCTTTATTTATTTTTCTTATTTGTGGTCTTATTTTGTGTACTTTAAAGTCATTATTAAGACTTACTTTGTGATTGTTTGTCATTTATTTATCTTTGTATTTACACTTCAATTTTTCTAATTGCGTTTTCTTACTTGACTTTCCATTATGGGGCTTCGGGGCAGTTTTTGGTTTCAACACTAACAACAGAAAAGCTCCTGTGTGTTAGGCAGTGTGTCCCCTGATGAAGTGCTGTGCTGCTAACACACATATCTTTAAATTTTTATGTTTTTCTTTTTATGCTGGAGTTGTTTTTCTGACTTCTTAAATTAAAATAAAACAAATTTGGATTTAGCTGCTTTAAGCGCTTTTCTATTTTGATTTATTGATTTAAATGTTACTTAATTTGTCTTTTTCTGAATTTGTAAATAAGTTTCATTCTATGATCAGAAATGTCCCGAACTCGGTGATTTGCGGAATTTAATGGTCGTCAGACAGACTTTAAATTATTACTAAAACTATACATAAAAAACTTTGATGATTTCGCGTGTATCTCTGGAAAACAGTTCAAATTGAAATCAAAATACTTCCGCATAGGCAAAGCCGCGGGTAACAGCTGCATGGTAAAAAGATTAAGATTGTTTAAAACTAACTAAGGTGTTAGGATTGGAGGAGGGGTTGAAAATTTAGAATGTTTAAAAACTATGCTTGGTTAACATTAAAGTTTATATGTTGTACAAGATAATTTTGACAAGGGCACCAAGCAGGTCGCCAAGAGCGGCAAATACTTGCTTATTTGCTTTTGTTTAAGGCAATGTTTTAGCAAGGTAAAAAAAAAAATTGTCAAAAATTAGTTATGTTGTAAAAATTTTCCAAAATTGTTAACGGCTGCTTTTGTCCTTAAATCACGATAATAAAAAAAATGTAATTTCAGCCTATTATTTAAGTAGAAATAAATCACAGCAAAATTTTTTCTTTGTGATTACATTTTTCTTTGATATCAAAAAAGAATTATGATCAAGAGAAAATATTTTTTCCTAATTTTCTGCTTTCAATTCTGCCCGGGTTTTTGTTTTTGATTCATACTACTGTGCTTGGCTTCCAATAAAACTGAACGAAATTTGTCATCAACCGAAGAGGCACCCAATTTTACTCTCTAACGTAAATATTTAGATAACAATAACTTAAAAATCAATGAATAATAATGCCAATAATACTATTCGGGTGATATATATGGTCCATCTATATATTTATTCAAACATTATGAATTTACTTACTGTGATTATTCGCATCGTCTGGATACAGACTAGTTAAGTTATCTGGATAACTATAACTTAAAACTATATTAACTAATGCGGCTGCAAAAGATGCCGTCAGCCACATTTTAACACTCGAAACTAAACTTAAAAGAATATTGTTCGCAAACTAGCCTAATTGAAAAGTTGAGCGGAATAAAATAAATTCTTTTTTATATATATATTTTAAAAAAAACTGCATTGTCATGAATTTAAATGGCTGTAAATGAATTTCAAATATTTTTAAATCTATATATATATATTTAATAATTTTATGTTTCTCTTAACAATGGCTAGTTACAAAAAATGATTGAATTTGCTGGATACTTATCTGATGTCAGATTATTCTAAAGTGCAGGGTAACGAAAAATAATCCGGTTTATAGTTTAAATGAGATTCTGCTCAAAGATAATTAATGATAATATGCAACTGTGTATACAACTACACTTGTATTTTATCGAATCGTAATCTGTAAGTAAGTTAGCCAATAGCAAAGGACAATATGTTTTAAATGAGAACGAATTGGTAATTAAATGATAATTAATTAATAATTAATGATAATATGCACCTGTGTATACACTTGTAGTTTATCGGATCGTAATCTGTAAGTAAGTTAGCCAGTGAGTTCCGTAAGCAAAGGACAACATATGTTAAATGAGAACAAATTGATAATTAGTGATAATATGTACTTGTGTATACAAATATACTTGTACTTTATTGGATCGGAATCTGTAAGTAAGTTAGCCAGTAAGTTCCGTAAGCAAAGGACAACATGTGTTAAATTAGAACAAATTGATAATTAGTGATAATATGTACTTGTGTATACAACTATACTTGTACTTTATCGGATCGTAATCTGTAAGTAAGTTAGCCAGTAATTTTCCGTAAGCAAAGGACAACATGTATTAAATGAGAACAAATTGATAATTAGTGATACCTGTGTATACAATTATACTTGTAGTTTATTGGATCGGAATCTGTAAGTAAGTTAGGCAGTAAGTTCTGTAAGCAAAGGACAATATGTTTTAAATGAGAATAAAGGTTATGATATCTTTTAAAAGAAAATATTGTTAGTATATTCTCTCATATTCATAACGGATAAAATATACTTAGATCGATTAACTTTCGCACTTAAAACTTCGAATGGTATTTGTCCCTTATGGGGTGGGGATAAGGCAAACGATTGCCAGACTGTGGACGCTAGCGATTCTCAACTAATTATGGTTGAAGATACCACTGGTATTGCAGTACTAGATACTTTGTGTACTAATATAGGTCCACACTAACTAACTAATGATCGTCTGTCAGACTTGAATGCCAAGTTACGTGATAGTTCTGTTACCTAGTACACATTCCTGTTCAAGTTGGCTTTTTTCATGCAAAACATTTCTATCCATGCGTTCTATTACTTTGGCATGAACCTTATTACCCCCGTGTCCCACACTAGCAAGTAAGACACGATTCCGATTAGATCACCAAAGTCAAGCATCACTGGAAGTGGTCAGAGAGCGGATGGGTGACTACTTTGATTAGCCTGAGAAAGGAACGAGAGTGCGTGGTATCGGTCCTCGTTTAACTGGTCTACCGTAAAGAGTTCAACTTCGCGTGCACATCATCGGGCTATTAAAGTGGTGGCACCATCCTGTCTGCAAAAGATAAAAATTGTGATGTCATGCCTTCGAATAATCCTTGTTGACGGTTCGAAATGTTTCCCAGACCATCAACAGTAGTCCATTATGCATCTCTAGTTCGATGTCAATAAAGTTTTGCTGTTACTATTACTTATTACCCGTGTACTGCTTTACCTATTAGTAAAACTAAAACAGATAACAGTATGAATTTATTCTACTTTGGTAAGTACTCTCTTTAGAGACTTTTTGGTAAGCTCAGCATGTGTTTTTTTTGGATTTAAGGGCCATTCAAATATTACGTAAGCATATTTTTGGTAGTTTTGAACTGCTATAAAAATAAAGCAAATTGCAAGATGTAAAATCAAACGATGTAACTTTGCATTAAACAAAGTTTATGTTTTAATTTACTTTACGAAATTTTGAACAGAATATTATTTAAGAAACATTCGCTCCTTCTTTTTGTGCTCAAAACTCCTGCCCTCTGCAGCTCTTCAAAGAAAATTTTTTTTTCCAATATTTTCTTTCTCATAATTCTACTTTATTTTAACATTTTAAATTGTCAAAAGTATAATTTTTTTACTAATTCTTTACGTTTTTTAAGAAAACTTTGAAAATAAGGGGATTTTAATGTTTTAGGCAAGCATAGCTTATGCAACAATTTTCAACAAAAATAAGCAAATCACAAACCTCCACCCCCATTTTATACTTCATTTCCATTTCATAATATTCTAACCGTTCCTTATTGCTTTACCCAAGTTTCCTATCCTAATTTCTGGAACCTAAGATTTTAGTTATGACCGTTGTTCATTTTATCGATTTATTTTCTCGTCAGACATAGTTTATGACACTGTTTGTAACAATACCCCGAGCATGTGATTTTAGTTAAGTTTGATGCAGCACAGACTCGCAAAATTTGCACTTTCATCCAATATTGTTTTTGTTCATTATCTGATTTTATTTTCACCTTTCTTTTGCGCTAGGTGCAGTTCTTAATACTTTTGATTTTTCAAAAGTTGAGTTGGTTGATTTTTATGTTTGGAGCAGTATATTCGCACCTACCTTTTGTACTTTCAAATCAATCCAATTATTTTACTTACTCATTATTGACTTTTTGATGGTACTGACACTTGGTGAAAACCTCTCAAGGTGAGCCGGGCTGCAAGCGGACTCTAACCCATGATTCGTCTACCACTGAGGATATTTTACGTCAGCACTGTGGGCGATTGGAACCGGTTGCGTAATTGCTATGGACCAACTGTCGCTAGGATTTGAACCTGGTTCACCTCATTGAGAGGTGAGCGCTTTATCCCCTGAACAACTACGGCTCCAATCAAATTATTTGATAGATACGGGTTTAGGCAACACCTCCTAGAAGAAGAAAGGCCTCAGCACGGATTCAAATTAGTAGTCCGATGTGACGAAGTTAACTGCGCAGTTGATGAAAAATAAGAAAGATGTCATTACGTTCGGGGTACTAAGCTGCGCAGTTGTTGAAAATACGAGATATGTCATTACGTTTGGACTACTAAACGATATTTATGGTAACCCGTGCAGAGGCCCTCTCTTTTCTAGAGGGTGTTGGTTTAGGTTGTACGATCCCTAGACATTCATTCCTAGGAATCTTTTGCAGTAATAGTGCACCGAAGGAGAAAACGTAAACTGTGCATTGGGGGTTAATAAGAAAGAAGTCACAAGCTTCGGACTACCTTACAGAGCAGTTGGCGAAAAAATAAGGAAGTTGTCATATCGTTCGGACTACTAAAGTTTCGGATTTCTTGTTAATGGTTACCCATGCGTAGGTCTTCTTCTTCTAGGTGGTCTTGATTGGAGGTAAGTAGGTACTTTATTTACGTCACACTAGAGCTGCTCAATAGGCTCCATTCGAAGACATACCATCGCTATTTTGATCCTCTGTAGAGGGGATGACTCCCTAGCTTTGGTAGCATGACGACCTGGCCTCGAAGTCGAGCATTTTGATGTTGATTGAAAGGCAAGAGAAACTTATGGTGTCGTAATCAATCTTCTGCACATTTGTACTAAATAAATAAATACATTTCTCTTGTTTATTTCACACAAAATAGCATGGCCGAAAAGAAATACACTTAGATTTTTCTTTATATATAATCGGTACGGTTTAAAATTAGCCATATTTGAGGATGTTAAGGCATTAAGGTAACATTTGGACTTTGAAAATTATCACTAGTTGGTATTTTAAAAGACTTATGGTTAGTTAGTTACGGTAAGAAAAACTATGTAAACAGAAATTCATGATTAAATTCATTCCGTTTATTGAACTCTAGCTCACGAGGGGACTGATGTTCATATAATTTAATGTACTTAATATAGTGAAATGACCACTGGTTATTGTCTCTGGTATATGACGGTTATCTTCTCCTGACCACTAAGCAGCCTAGATATTATAGCGAGATTTTTAATATTGAAGATAAACCTTTTAACAGCGCCGTCAGTTAACAAGATGTAAAAGAAAGTATGACTTGCAAAACCAATTATTTGACAACTATTTAATTAACTACTAAGTTAACTACTTGTAAGAAAAGTTCCTTAAAGTTACCACTTTTGGAGCGTGAAAAATCAGGTTATTGTTTTATTTTGCTGTGACCTTATTAGGATCTCAAAAAGAACTTTAATATCTTAAGTATGATCTTCTGTCCCACACTTCAAATGGAAATGCCTTTTATTTTTGAACTACCTTATTCTGATACGTTTTTGAGAGCTCCGTTTTTAAGAGACCTAGAGTGTTTATATCCATTTTTGAGAGCTAGTTATTAAGATCAGTATTATTAATGTTATCAAAAACTATTTTACATTATTATAATTCAGTCTTTTTAATGCTGTTTCAGTATTAAATAGACTCATTTGTTTAGGCAGTGTTTCCCAAAGTGTGGTACGCGTAAGCCCAGGGGTACAGCAACAGGGGATTGTACGCGCTCTTATGCGAAATATCCTGCAACAAACGAAAATTTCAAAGAATCTTATTTGAAAACAAAGCTAGCCATGAAAATTTACGATTGCATATTTTTCAATTGGATATTTTTTTGCCGAGTTAACAGTTAACAGTTACTGGTGTCGACAGCCAGTTGTGATTTTTAACTTTTGTGCAATTTTTTTTAATCACAGCAGCTGTTATCACAGCAAAAACAATATCATCCTTCTCACTGATGCAAATAAGCTTATTAACGAAACGTTCTACCAAAAAAGAAAAAAAAAACATATTTTTAAAAATTTACATTCATTTTTTTATTAGTAGTACACAGCGTTACGAAAATTTAGAATGGGTACACAAAAGTTGTAAGTTTAAGGAAAACACTGGCTTAAGAGGTCAAGCTTGCAATCACGACATTTCCATTTGTTATTGAGGATTACCGTTATAACGGACTTTTATTGCAATTAACAAATCAATTCAATCGAGTTTAGAACGAAACTTTCAAACTACACAGATCGAAAACCAGAGAATCAAATAATTTCAAAGCATATTTAATTTTTTTAATACCCAAAACATTTTTAAATCACTAAATGTGTTAATAAATTTTTATTTTGAACGCGCAGCTTATTTATTTGAAGCATTTACGTAATATGTATCAAATGTGCGTCCAACATAAGGTGGAAAAAGTATACGCATTTGGCATTACTAATTTGCAATCAAGAAAGGAAAGAAAAAAACGACACTGGAAATTAAGCAAATTACTACTGACTAAGGCGGGATTAAAAATTTTAAAACCTGTTGGATGGATAGGAGAAACGAAAGATGTTGAACGGTGGATTTAGAAACATCGCTATCTAACTGTTTTTTTTTGTCTTGTTTCATATCTTCCTCTATTCACCTTTGATTTATTAAACTTTGATAACGCTTTTAATTTTTTTTTGATTAAAGATTAATTTACTTTTTCTTATGTGTATACTTTTTTAATTCCGGTTTTGACAGCAACTCTAAATTAAAAGAGATGATTACGAAACAATGAGCATAACATTTACATTCATTTAAAGGTACAACCAAGCATTGAAAGTCTGTAAGAATTAATACAAATTCATAATTTTATTTATGCATCAAATTTACTAGGTTAAAAGCAATAAGATAATAAAATCAATTTAATTGTGATTCTGACTCGCTGCTTTTTAATTTTTTAAACTAATTCTGTAATATTTCAATCGATATTCACATTAAAAAATTATGATAAAGTATCGATTGAAAAATTGTTTTGAGAGAATTTTCGTAACATTATAAATGGAATATGAATTCAAGTATTTTATTACTCTATTTGAATCAAAATCATATCATTTTAAATGCAACACAAAAGAGACAAATTGCAGCAATAATGAAATACATAAATATAATTTTGCGTGCAGTGGTGATAGTTAATGCTTAACAATGAAGTCGATTTATGCTTATCAATAGCTTACTAACAATCTTTAATTTTATATCATTACTAACATTTTCACTTAAATTTTTTTAATGTTTTGCCAACAATAAGTGCATACGTAGAATTTTAAATTTTCCCGTTAGGAATAACTCCCTTTTGCAAGTTGAGTATTTATTAAAGTTGTGTTTGTTGCAAAGAGTTGAAAATGGAAGATCTTCAGAAGTGTTAAAATATTATACGTATAAAAAATTAGATATGGGTAAAAAGCTCAATTTTTAATTGAAGCGATTGTAATTGAATTGACGCTTCCAATTAAAAAATTCATTTTAAATTTTTTTTATTTATCTGTTTTAAAAATAAGTGAATAACCATGTTTAAATGCTTCAATCCAACAGAATAAAGTAGGTCAATTTTTGCATATTTTAATTTATGAGGATAGATGATGGATAATAGGATGGATAACTATTTTGAAGAATTTAATGGAATGGATAAGTATTTTATGTAATTAAAACAGGAGGAAAATTTCAATTCAAATTTAAGAAAAGGATATTTAAAAGACAAACACGAGCCTTTGATTGGAAAAATAAAAGTCAAATGTGTGAGATATTAAACCACGCTTCTAGCTCTGTGTTATCAGAATGGAAAGTATTACTGCATGAATTCGATTAACTTTCACGCATTTTAATTTATTAAGACAGATAATTATGATGGACTGCATAACTATTTTACAAAATTTAATGAAATGGATAAGCATTTTACATAATTAAGATAAGTTACATAATTTCGATTCAAATTTGAGAAAAGAATATTTAGAAGGTAAACACGAATCTTAGAAAAGAAAAATAATGGTCACGTGTGTGAGACATTCCACTTTAAACCAAGCTTCTAGCTCTATATTATTAGAATGGAAAGTATTATTTTTTATTCTACGGTGTTTTGGATTATATGGAATTGATCATAATGATTCCAAGTTTCGGAAAAAAACAAAGAACATACTGCAGTTAGGACTTTATATTTTATGGACAACAATGGCTGCTTGCAACCTCATAATGGTGTCCATAAGTCTTCGCGTCGCTTTGAAATATATGCGTTTCATTGACTTTACATTGGTACTTCTTATTAGTATCGTACTGAAGCAAAAAATGAAAGAGTTGGTTTATACCACTCGCCAAGTTAAAGAAATCCTCAACAAGCTGAAAGCAACCATACCATCTAAAACAGCATTCCAAATCGTATTTTTCTTGCACAGTCTTACACTTTTATTCATAAGTTTGGCAAGAACTTTTTTAAAACGACAAAACGAACGTTTTTTCGATCCCGTCATTGAAATTCTAAGTATCGAACCTCCTTCATCGATAACGAAACAGTTTATCAATATCTTTGCAATATTTTTCATACTGTTCAATTATATGTTTATTCAATTTATACCGCCTCTGAGTATTGCCGTTTGTTATCGGATATTGCTTGAAAACTATTACGTGATTCACTTTTTCAGCCAATCTTTAACTGTTGGATCAAGAATCTCGCCAAGAAAGTTGTTTGAAATCAACTGCACGTTGTCGAAGGTAACGCGTGTTTTGAAATCAGCCAACAACGTCATATCTCCTGTACTATTCCTCCTATTTAGTTGTTGGGTAATAAAAACATGCTACGCTGTTGGAGTTTTATTGAAAGAAGTACGCTCGTCCTTAAAAACTGCTTACTACTTGCTTTATTTCGGAATTTTTTCTTTTTACTTCGTCACGTTGATCAATACCGCTGTTAAAACGAGTCATAGAATTCTGGAAATCGAACGAAAAGTAATGGATCATTTCGAAAAGTTTCCCCAAAATGTAGACTCACAGTCAGCACTGATGTCTACCCTCGTCCTGACGCATATCGAGGTAGTCCGTTGTCAAAAAGAGATGACAGTCAAGCCTCTTGGAATGTTTGAGTTGAATAAAAAATTGATTCTTACCGTTTTTAGTCTAATCTTAAGCTATGAAATAATCATTTGGCAAATATTCAAATGAGAAACTGCTATAATTACAGTCATTCGAAAAAAGGAATGCATTGTATTTCCATGAAAACAATTTTTTACTGTAAGGTTCACATAAGTATGATTATATCACATAAGCTTTAGTACAGGATATGTAATAACAGAATAAATATAAAACGCTTAATTATCACCGTTGTTTGTTATTTATTACTAAAACTAGGAGGCTTCGCCCCCTGCTCGCTGGCGCTCGCCAACCTCCGCAACTGCTTTCGCAGTTCATTTCGGATTGCTTCGCAATCCGATGCTCGCTTTGCTCGCTCATTGGATACATTCTTAACGTCTAGCTTTTGTATAATTTTTTGAACACTGAAGTTCCGAAAACTTTTCACTGTAGAAAAGTCTAAACCTGTTCATTTCAATATTAATTTGAAATTGCAAACAGTTCACATATTTTTCTTAATCACACTATTCTAAATTTCAGTTGTTGAGAAAAGTAACTGTTGTAAGTTTTGTTTTATAGTCTTTCCCACCAGAGAGCTGTGTTGTAAAACAATATACGAAATAGTACTGAACGCCGGATGTAAAGCATCGGCTTCGATGAAGATAATTTTGTGAGAATATTTTTGATAATTCATTGAGAATTCACCCGATTAGCCATATGATGCTCACTACGTGCTCTTGCGCGCCGAAGCCTATCAATTAAAAATGAAAACTGTTGCCAACGCGAGAAAAGAAATATCATCGGTTTTATTGATACATACGTACGTATTAGCGTTTTATATAATATAGATGTTTTTTTTTTGTAATATCTTCTCACTTTTAAATTATATTTTTTCTAAACAAGTACTTGAAATTCAACCTTATATGATGCAGCCGTTTTTAACAGAATCTTTCAATTTTTTCCCTTTTTGAACATCGTCATTGCATCGCTACATTGAATTCTGATGAAATTTTTTTTTTCAGTACCGAAGTCTAAGTTAAAAACTCTCAATTCGCTGGCGTTGACCAACGACCGAAATATAACCTTGTTACTGACGATGTTCGAGATATTTCTTGTTGGCTATGCAAACAAAAAAGTCATGCCTCTTTTATGAGTACTTCTCCTGTCCCTCAACGAAATTCGTCATCAGTTCAATCACGAAATTTATCTCACTCCGTTCAAGAATCCAATAACCAACCTAAACCTAAGCTCCCGTCAACTAGACACTCACATAGTTCCAGTAATAATGAACCACCAACTCAATTTATCCAGATTTTCGTCGCAATGCAAATCGCAGCCTCCCAACTATAAGATTTGATCCTGCAAATGGAAATGATGGCTATTATATAAATTGCATTACAACTTAAACACATCTGCGTGTCTTAATACCTATTACTATTTAAAATAATACAAAAATTCGACCCCTCTGCGATCCGGGTGCAGACACTACCGTTATTCAACAATTTTGCATTCCTGTTAATGCCGTTACTTACCCATGAACTGATCGACATTTTCAAGTCATCGACCATTTAATTAACCCCAATGGAAGGATTATTTTAAACATCAAAGTTGGAATTTGTTCCCAAATCCCATTTTAGCTAATTTTGGGAATTGATTAGCAAATAAGATGCACTTACGACTCCAACATTTCATTAAGTATTTCTACACCATCTGCACTCCATATTTACGAATGTATTCATTCATCGAAACCTAGAATTAACTGCATTGCTTCCTGAGAATTCTCAGTATCACCATTAGTCCAGCTGCTGTTTTTCCAGTATCTAAACCAAGTAAACATTCTCCTGAAACAGAACTTATTCCAAACTCTTGCCGAACTACCAGAGTTTAACAGTTAGAGTCAAGTTGAGCAGACTTCAGCTTGATGCTGTAATTAGACAATTTTCAAGCACATTTTATTTTGATGATGAGAATATTGGACTATGTCCGTTTGTGGAATTTTAAATAGAATTGCATCGTGACAGGCCTATCCGTAGTCGACCATATCGTGTTGCAGAACCTGATGATCCGTTTTTTAACATTCAAATTAAAAAATGACTGAAAAAAGTAATTTGTTATCCTTTTAACTCGCTTTACAATGTCCTTGCTTTTGATCGTGGATCAGCCTTTCCACGAAAGTACTCCCAGATGAGTTGCTGAGGATTTCTGGCGCACTATGAACTCTATCACCAAATTTGATCCTCAATCACCAGATTGAAGAAGTGACTAAATGCTCCGTAAGAAAGCGCTTTAGCTATAAAATGAATATAAAATCAGCGTTTTGCACCATTCGTCTCTGAGTATCTTACAGTTACTAAAACTGGCTCCGTTACACCCGATGGACCTATTATTATTTTCTACATTGCTATTTTTACGTTTTCGATTTCGACTGTTTTCTAAATTAAGAGTTTTAAACTAAGGGAAATGTTTCTTTATTCTGAAATAATTATATGAGTTTTACCTTTTTTAAGCTACATTTTAAAATAAACTTATTTAAATCGATGTCTAAACTTTTATTTACCATTTTACAATGGGGTAATGACGTAGTTTGGGTATATCGATCCCGATTGGTTGCTGAAACGTGGCATCTGTTTGCGTTAACAACTGTTCTTTCCATTCCATTTTGAGTAAGCCAAGCCCGTCAAGTAACAATTCCCTTAAATGACATTCTTTCACTATATATTTCTTACTTAACGCAAAGACCTGCACGAGGAACACAAACAAACTAATTATGCATCGAAGTTATCAGGTGCACAAAATTAAAATGCATGTTACAATAAAATGTATGAAGAAATAATAAATCTAAGTTAAGTAAAAAACGCAGAAGAGAATGAAATGTATGTCAATATATTCGATGTGTGATACGGTACTGTAATGTACTTTAATTAACGCGAGGTTAATTAACATTTTAACTTATGTAGAGAAATTTAGTTTCACTTTAACTCGCCATTTTGCTTGCAAACGATCAGTTGGCGCTGATGTCATAGGTCACCTGTGTGGGTATCCGTGGTCTTCCTCTTCTTCTTGAAGTGCAAGTGCCCAGTTCTTACCTTTTGGTGCGAATTACACAATTTGCAATGGGGTAATGTATGGGTATTTCAGTATGGGTAGTACAGTAATGGGATATTACTGTTAAAGAGATTCGTTAAATGATTAAGAATTTAACGATCAGCTTCATGCACAATATAACACATGCGCAAATTGTAATTAAGATACCAGTTTGTATGGCAAGCGAAAATATTTAATGACGGTTGTAGACACATCAAATTTAATATCGCAATATGATTTTAATTTTGAATATTTTTTTATAAATAATTATTAAATTCCCGAATTTATTTATGTTCGCTAATAGATCTTAAGAGGAAAATGTTTGAATGGTGGAAGTGGGGTACAAGTCTCTCTCTAAGCAAACAGAATTCTATTTATCACATAAATTTTAAGCGAATAATATCAAATTTCGCAAAAAAACAAACAAAAAACTTATATGCCAAGATGCAATAATTATTGCGAAGCAATCACATGAGTTAGTGATAGGTAGAGAACAGGGAGTAAATAGTAAGTTATAAGATTAAAGAATTTCTCATTGAAGCTCGGCTTGCGTGAAGATCGTTCGTTAAACTAGAAAAAAATAGATTTACTCAAAAAAAAGGAAAGAAAAAGGTGTTTCTTTGGAAAAAATAATATCTAGGATAATTTTTGACAAAATGCTTTGTTATGTAATTATAAAATATGCCTATTACTCCCCTCCTACTTTCCCCCGGACGCTTCCCCCTTTCTTATTTTATATATTATTTTATAACCCTTTTTGAATAGCCGATCCAATTTTTGGTCCCCGAGTACTAATGTTCAACTCTGTAGCCTTGTAATTTTCAAACTGATCTAGAAAGCCAGCAAACTTCTGGATCAAGTATTGGGAGAAATTTGCCTTCTTGCAGGACTTTTTGATGGAACTAACCGTCATTTGCGTAACATGGAGAGAAATAATATTAAAACCTCCCACGGTTAGCCTGATAGCAAAGGGACTCTAACCCATGATTCGTCTACCACTTAGGATATTTTACGTCAGCACTGTGGTGATCGGTGCAAGATCGACGTAAAAAATTATATATATTACAATTCAAATTTTTTTTTCAACCAGTGTTAATTAAAATAATAAAACAATAATAAGTTATTGTTATTTTTGTTTAACTAAATGTTATTTTTTGAATGAAATTATCTTTGGATAAACGAAATTTATAATTGTGTGCGCAGATTTTTCAATTCGCTTAAAAAGATCTCGGAATACAGTGAAATACGCGAACAGTAAAATTAACAATAAGGGGTCCAATTTTTGGAGCGCTCTCCTGAACAAACTATTGTTACTGTGGCGTAACTACGACTACGAATATTAAGCATAAATTCACTGGTATATAGGACAAACTTCAATCATGAGGTACGTTTTGATAGATGAAGGTTAGCCTGGTCGATAACTCCTCCCCCACATTGGTGACCTCCGGACGTGATTTGAACACGCAGTAACGCCTACTTCGTTGGATGGTTCGCATTGAACAGTTGACTTGATACTTGTGCTTGTGACTGCGACATCATTCACCTCCTCACGCTGTTGCTACTCAGTCTCGTCTTGAATAAACACAACATCTGCCTGCATAGACTCGACTACTAATGGCAACACAGAAGCGACTACGACTGTGATGTTAATACACCTCTCACATTCAGCACTCAAAAACCCGGTGACCTTGAAACCAGCTCTCCCGGTCTTTCACAAGCTCAGCAACTAGTGGTATCCGTCCATCGAATTTTATCCCTGATAAAATTCTGGTGGGGGAGTATCGTGGCGTAACTACCACTACGAATATTAAACACCAATTCACTGGTACATAAGACATGCTAACTTGATTCAATCACGTGTTACCTTTTGATAGATGAAGGTTGGCATGGTCCTCCCCCACATTACTATATTTTAGATCTCGGCTATCCCCTATTTTTTGGGTGTCAGAATTTTAAATCTGTCGAAAAAAAAGTATGTTTATTCAGAGGAAGTATGTTTTTATACCTGATTTCGTAACTTAAATTATCGTCTGCACTTATTAATTAGCATGTTTGGGGTCACAACCTCGATTCATTGAGTTTAAGTCCTAGAACGTGAAAAACGGATCAAACAACCGAAAAGTTACACAGGGTGGCCCGTTTTTTAAATTTTTTAGAAAATTTCATTTATTCATCATTATTTTTTTTGGCGCACTGTTCAATAGCATGCATACAATTTAAATTGCGTGTTTTCGAATCGTGCAGTATTTCCAAACCTTTGTGGGCAACAATTATTGCGATCTATCACAAAATCCACACTTTGTTTTTAATAGCAGATATTCAATAAATGAAAAAATAATAACATTTTTGATGTTTGTCATACTTAGTAAACAATGGCGTATTTTATGTAAATTTATTCTTATGATTAATGATTAAAGAGAATCTAAAACCTAAAATCTGCAGAATCATCATGAAAAAATGTTAATCATGGAAATCAAGGTAACGTGAGCTATGTTGATGACGCGTTTGAACTGTGTTATTGTTTTACTTATAAAAAACATTTTCCTATTTAATTTTGTTTCTAACCTTCATCATAGATGATGTTTAGTGACAAAATCCAATTTTTTAAACAAATTTAAACTCAGTAATAGTCCAGTAATTGAGTTCATGATTCCTGGTAAAATTGTGGGAGTAATGGAGTTGAAAAATTTGTATTTTTGTATTAATATTTTTTGGGAGGTTAGGGTTGGGATAGGAAATATGTTTGTTTTCTCCGAAGACATGGAAAATGTGTTTTTCTTTTCAAAGTAGAATAAATACTTTTTTCTAAAAAAATGGGAAATATGTTTTTCTTGAAAACGGAATTCTTAACGGAAATGGAAAATATATTTTTTCCGTAAATTGGAGATATGATTTTTTTAATGGGAAATCTGATTATTTTTTCAATTGGAAATATATTTTTTTTAAAAAAAATGAGTGACATGTTCTTTTCTTCAAAAAATGGGAAATATGTTTTTTTTTGCAAGAAGGAAAAATATGCTTTTTTTTCAAAAATGAGAAATATGGTTTTTTTCTCTCTCTAGAAAGTGGTAAGTATTTTTTTTTCCAAAAAGGAAAGTTTTTTTTTAGAAAAAATGGGAGACTTGTTTTTTTCATAAATGAAAAATATTTTTTCCCGAAATTGGGAAACAGGTTTTTTTTTCAAAAATGGGAAAAAAAAATTCTTCAGGAAAGATTGAAAAAGTTTTTTATTTTTTCCCCTTTAATTTCATTTTCGGTTTAAGGTATAAAATTTCTAATGGATACTTAGAAACAAAACAAAATTTACTAACACACCTGTACGGGTAATATGACAATAGGGCAATAAATCAAATAATTCGAACCTGCGAAAAAGGACTATAGCATTTAAATAATGTCTTGCTCAGTAATTAAACGTCCCACTGTGAACTGATCATAAAGCATGGTTCCCAGTGGATCATAGAAGTCACGTATTAAAGGATATGGTCAGCGTGCAAGGGAGGAAGAAATTTTTGGCCAGTTTGTCAAGGGACAGAGGGTGCGCGGTATAGTGCTCGTTAAACAGTTCTACCTTAAAGTTCTCGACTTCCCCACAGGACATCGGGCTACTAAAGCAGAGGAGCTATCCCCCTTTCAGAGGATCAAAATTGTTATTGTATGTCTCCGGATCATCCTGAAGACATGCTCTAACGGTCGCTAATATCTGTACGACCTAAACTAAACAACAGGACAACAACAGTAATTCAACAGAAAAAAATTGGTATTTAATCAAGTGTTAATTGATCAGCTATCGACTGGGGTTAAAAATATAAAATGCTATTAAAAAGTAGGGGTTGGTGGTAGGAGGGGGGAAATTAAAAAGTGAATGTATTTTTTAATGCTACACCATAAAAGAATAGCAAAAAAAATTATCCAAAAAATGGGGAAAAAAATAGTTGTAGACCTATTCTCAGACCTACTGAATATACATATAAAATTTCATCAAAATCGGTCAAGCCGTTCCGGAGGAGTATAAACACTAAAACTGTAAAACGTGATTTTCATAGATTATATATATACATATATATATATATATTTATATATACAGTGTACTCCCGATTATCCGGGTTAATCACTGGGACAGGTCGCACGGACAATCGAAAAACACGGATAATCCGAAAACTCCTTTTGTGAAAGAAAAATTCTATATCATTACAAAAAATATAAAAATTACTGACATTTGCATGTATAACATCAAACTAGGAATTTTTCTTTTTTAAAAAATGTGCAATGCGTCTTCGCCATATATCGATACACATATTTTACGAACCGCAGTAGTGTCACCGTAATCAAATCCTCCCATATAATCTAATAAAGTTTCCACAGAGCAGCAGAATGANATTAGAATTATGTTGGTGTGTTTATTGTTAAAATACCTATCCAACTTTAACAGAGCAGTTTGTTTCAAAAGGCTCTAAACAATTAAAATTTTGTTTGTTGTGTCATACACTTAACAATGAATAAAAGTTTTGAAGAAACTAAACAATGCAAGAAAGAAATATAAGATGCATAACAATGAAAAGAATTCACTTTGTAAAAAGCTATTGAGTGAGTTGGGCGATTTTTATTCAACTGCTCTTTTGCGATTCAATTTAATTGATTATGGCGAGATTTTTCTCGAGATTTTTCAGATACATTCGTAAAAAACTGTAAGTACCATCTATTTTATTTATTCAATTCAGTCAACTAAAAAATAAAAAAAAAATTATCTATATTACTTCAAGCTTAAGTCTGTTTAATGCTGCTCATACAATACGCCAGTCCAGTTTTAATTTTTCATAAAAGAACTAAAATATTTCATATAGGAGCTAAATTATTTCGGTAAAATAAAAAAATTAGAAGATTAAGTTAAGCATCTCCCATCGCCATTAATTATCACTACTGCTCCAAAAAAGGTATTGAAACCAGTTTAAACTTACTTATTTTAGAAGAAATTTATTTTAATGCGGTATTGTTTTAAACATTGATGCATTATTTTTAAATATATATGTATCATTACTGTATTATAACTAATTGCAAATATGGTTTGTCTTTCATTAAAATCATGACCTATATATTAAAAAGGAATATAGACACCATAAACCATTTAAATATCTATTGCTGCTGTTGTTTCTGCAGAAATTTTTTAAATTGTAGGACGAATTCATTTTATAATAATAATAACTGAATTTTCGTTTCATAACAGGAAACTGAATGGTGTTCCTAAAAAAGGAGCAAGAAAAAATAGTACTGGCGGAGAGGAGGAGCCAGAGATTTGTGTTAGAATTGGAAGTGCACTCATAGCTCCTTCCGAGTTGCGTTGCTTTGATATGGATGGAGATAAAAACTTTGATGGAGCCAAAAATAGTGATTTTGGCGGAGAGAAGGAGCTTGAGTTTTGTGTTAGAATTGGTAGTGCACGTATAGCTCCTTCGGAGTTGTATAGTTTTGATATGGATGTAGAACAAAACTTTGATTATGCCAAAAATAGTGATTTTGGCGGGGAGGAGGAGCAAAATTGTGTTTATAGAATTGGAAGTGCGCGCATAGCTCCTTCTAAAATGAACTGTGTGGATATGAATGAAACCAAAAAATTTGGCGGAGACAAAGGCAGTGATTATGACGACGAGTTGGAGCCAAAGCTTTGTTATAGAATTGGAAGTGCTCCCATAGATCATTCCATGTGAATATTGATGGAGAAAAAAAGTTTGATGTAGCCAAAACCAGTGATTTTGGTGAAGGCGAGGAGCCAAAGCTTTCTAATCGAATTGGAAGCACTTGCTTAGCTCCATCAAAGATGTGTATCTCCATGGTGTGATTTTGAGACAAAAATGGCTGACAGCAAAATGATTTTCAAAAATGACTGACAGTAAAAATGACTATGACATTTAAAATGACTGAAAAATGTCTGATATTAAAATGACTATGACATTAAAAAGGACTTATTGAATTGTATATTAAAATAAGTCTGTTATCTCAAAAAAAAAAAAAAAAAAAAAAAAAAAAAAAAAAAAAAAAAAAAAAAAAAA
>NC_092213.1:9851411-9929187 GCF_043381705.1 Parasteatoda tepidariorum
ATGTCCTGCTCTTAATTAAATGCATAGTTGAGCCAAAAATAGATTTAAGAACAGGATGTGGCTTTTAAAAGTGTGAGAAAGTATTTCAAATAGAATAATTAATTAGGAAGAAGTTTTATAGCAGAGAAACTAACATAAAAAGATTAATTGAAGCTTTTTATGTTACATATATATATATATATATATATATAATCTTACCTAAAAGGTTTTTAAGATCTTCTTAGATTTTTTATTTCTTTTCTCTACTCAGTTTAACTTTAACTTGGAATTGTAACTTCTTGTAAATTTTCCAATCCTACTCATGAATTTTCTTACATTTATCCCTTAATCTCTCCACGTTCCTTAATCCACGTCCCTTAATCTTGCAAACTCGATTTTTAGCCTCCGTAATTCAAGTTTTAATGTGCTCAATTCAACGTTATTCTTTTAGAGAGAATGTGCGGTTTTTTCGTAATTTATATTTTCCTAAATAACGAGAAAATTCCTCTTCTCTAAAATAATAATTTTACTAAGAACAAAAAATTATAACAGCGTACCAAGGAAAAGCAGGAAGCAGTTTTTCCAAAATCTATATTTCACAGAAAATAAAGTCCACCGTTAAAATACGTATTTTTTTAGTTGTGTAATAAGGATATGTTTGACGCGAATGTCTGATTTGTTAACTAATTTGCTTAAAGAATTGGTGTCTGCAACCTAAATTACTGATTCATATTTTATATTGTTTGGAAAAAATTGCTTTCCTGATTTTTACTGTGATTATAAATATCAGTGTTACTGAATAAAACATGGGGGTTAGTGGTGACTGGTTAGTGGTCTACACCAAGTATAGTGTTGAAAAACATTCTGGGTGTTTCCTTTGCATCAAAATTTGTAAACGATTTAACTCACAATTTCTGGATTTTACACCAGAAACTAATTCTATCCACTACTACCTAAAATGTGTAATAGAGGATTTAGTCTCAAAAAATAGTCTCAATTTTTTTTTCTAATTTGAAAAGTTTAAGGTTCACCATTTCTGACTTTAAAAAAAAATAGAAAGCTTACAAAATAACAAAAAATGTACGATATTTAAAATATTGTTTAAATTCAGTTGTATGACATCTGGCCGTGTAAACTAATGAAGAATACTACTGAAATAAATGCAATCTAATTCATAATTTAATGAGGATTCATTACTACATAACAATCGAAGGATTAGAGAAATTATTTGGCTTCACAGTAGGGAGCTTTACCGGTGGTGTCCAAGAAATAATTGAGCTGATAGGGTGGTTTGACAGCGTGGAATCCCATCCTGTTCTTGTATGGAGTGTCCTTGCATTGACGATTCTTATATGCTTCGTAGGAGAAGCATGCGTATGAAGTGTACTTACAAGTATTGATGGAAGACTTAAAATTGTCCAGAACTCTCCTGTGGCTGCATAAGGGCCCGGACTGAAGACCAGAGTAGCCACGAGCTATAAATAAATAATAATGAAAAAAACTCTTGCATTCACCATACATAAAAAAAAACTCTACCGGAAGTCGTGAGATTTTCTTCTGACGTCATAGCATTGACGCGACTACTTCTTTTTTCACGTTCCTGGTTTTTTTTGTATTTACATGGAATATTCAGTTGTTCTAAATTTAATTTTTATCTCGTGTTTTTGTGAAAATATGTTTTCTTCGTATTTTAAAATATCAGATGATGGTATGAAAAAAAAAAGTACTTTGGGAAATTATCCTATATTCATATGCAATTACGAGATCGTTGACATGCAGATTTGAGCAATTTAGTTTACGCGAGCACTACCTGAAACTCAGGGCTGAAACTGCTAATGAGAGTTGAAGGAACTTCTACAAATACTGCCCCCTACCGTTGAAGACGTGAAACACAGACGGGAATAAGGTGAATACTTCGTTGCAAATAAAGAAAAGACTCTTTAAGATTTAAGTAATCATAAGACAAGCTCTTTAGAATTTAAGTAATCATCCGCGACTGTATATAGTTCCGTTTTATTTCGTTATCAAATTCTACAACTATACTTTCAAAAAATAGTATAAAAACATTTAAAAATTAAGCACGTCAGACAAAAATTTAATTCGTGTTATCGTTTATGATATATATCATAGAGTTATTAAAAAAAGGTTGTTGTTTCGTAGTCATACTGTAAAACTAGGCTTCGCGATTTATTTCCATAAATGAGGAAAACATTTGTACTTGGAAAAGAAACAACTACATGACGTTACAAAAGCGTTGAATTTGATTTGTTTACAAAAAATAGCGTGACTTATTCTGACATACCCTTAACAAATGAAATACAAAATAAAGAATTTTCACTTTTTTTACGCTGTAGAAAAAAATCGTCTGTAAGGAACAATATTCATTATTCTTTCACTGGTTTCTTTAAATTAGAGCTGACGCGATGTTGATATACGTTCGCGCTGGTAGCTTGGCATATATTTGGGGTGCAAACAGGTTCTCCCCATAAAGATAATGGTTTTTTCTTAACTTGCAACAGAATATAATTCAGACATTTGGAACGACAATGTTCTATTTTCTGCAAAACGTTTAATCCACCATTATTACCAATTTGAAAGGAAATTTTTTTCCTACCTTATTAAGATAGTATAAAGATCCTTTTGTTTTGCTCTGATAGGCAATTAAAAACAAAAACTAATAAAATAAATTAAAATAAGTATTTACAAATTTGTGATTAAGCTAAAGTGATGTCATTTTTTTCTTACATTCATATCCTTAATTACTATTGGAAATAAAAGAAAACTGTTTGAAAAGTAGTTTATCTTTCTAGCTGTCAAATAACATAGCGAATAAACTTCAAAATAACATGTTTTATGTGACGTAACAAAACAAACGTTTTATATAACTTTTCCTTTCAGATATTATATTGAATACCTTCGCCGAAATATACTTTCCAAATAAAGAAATTCAATCCCCACTTCCTTCAGTTTTCATGTTACAATAAATTATTTAATAAAGTTTGAAGGTATGTACAAAGATGAAGAGTACATTCACTAGAAATTATTAAAATTGTTAATATAGGAAAATGACAAGTGTTTTATGCTCGCAAACAATAAGAAAAATAAACGTACGTATGCTTCTACCAATAATTATATAACCGTCACTGAACCGCCAATCGAATTCTGACTTTACGACTATTAATGAACTCTATGGCCTTTTAATTTTGAACCCAACCCAGAAGACAAAGATAACTCTTCGATCAAGCATTGGGTGAAACTGGTGCTCGTGGAGGACTTTTTTGAGGGAATTAATTCCCATTTGCGTTACATGGAGCGGAAAACCATCAAAGCAGCCCACGTTTAGCCTGTGGACAAGGAGATTTATCTATGATCTGTATACCATTGAAGATATTTTAGGTCAGCACTGTAGTCCGTGCGAGCTGGCCGCTGAGTTCGTATCGACGAGACATAGATGGGATTTGAATCCGGTTCACAATATTGGGAGGCGAACACTCTGTCCTCTGAGTCACCACGGCTCGCACACTAATTATTATGCGAATTCCATACTGGATGAAATTGATTAACCAATAAATATTAAAATGAAAACTTACGACGTTTCGTAGGTTTGTATTTGCAGCCTGGTTGACGATTACCACCGTTGACGGTGAAAACAGCGTGTCCAACAATATCATCTGGGCTTGAGCCTTCAAAGAGAAATTAATATATAATAAATTTGTTTAGCACTACGTGGTATATAGGAAAAGCAGACTACATGTTTGGAAGAGTTACGTTTTTTTAATAGAATTGAGTAACTTTAAAATTGGCTAACACGATCAGTAGTGACTGTCTAAGGTACCTGGATATCCAGCATTTATATAATATGAAACTTTGCACCGGGACTGGGCGAGACTGGCTGCAGCGATGCAGTCCGGTCCGACCCGGGCGAGCGTCGCGGCCTTCCTGTGGAATGCCTCAGTGGGCGGCGGACCGACCGTTTCGGCGGGCGACTAACAGTCGACTCAGAACAGGCACGGACTCAGGGAATCCGACTGTCTAATTAAAACAAAACAATATAAAACTTGAGCTATTACTACTATTTTTGTATCAACCAATTAAAAGGATTCTGGTCATATAAATGTATACAAGGTAGGCAATGTGTAAAACCATTTAATGAAGCCGTCCCCTTAAATCAATACTTGTATGATTAAAGCACTCTTTAGGAATTTTAAGATTAAGTATACACATCGAGTTACTTTATTAACTTTTTTTTTTACTTGGAATGCAACCTCTAGCATGAGATAATAATTGCCAACACGCGTTTATTGCTGAGGCCAGGAGACTCTGGTCAGGAAAGGAGTTTTTTTACTGTTAAGCCTACTTCTCTGAAATTGCCAACACGCGTTTATTGCTGAGGCCAGGAGACTCTGGTCAGGAAAGGAATTTTTTTACTGTTAAGCCTACTTCTCTGAAATTGCCAACACGCGTTTATTGCTGAGGCCAGGAGACTCTGGTCAGGAAAGGAGTTTTTTTACTGTTAAGCCTACTTCTCTGAAATTACAGAAATATGAACGACTTTTTAAATAGAATTCGATGTAAAGTGAATAAGCGACATATACTACACATATTTTTTGTTTACATACTTTACTGACTTAATTATTTTTTGTCTGAATACATTTTCCCAGCTCATGTGACAATTGTGGAAGGGGAATTAAGCATAAACTAGTCTGACAAGGTTGTCTCAAATATTCTCTATTGCATACAAGATGGATGGGACATTTAGTTCCCCAGAACTGAAATCAAATGAAAACAGATACCTTGGTCTAAAAATCGCTGCTTTGAGTTTTTCTCCACTATTATGGTCTGTAAAAAGTATTACTCCGTGTATATTTCTTATACTCCCATTCGATGTCCTCAATTACAATTGAAATCACAGAAAGTCAACGTTATCCAATACATTGCAAATAAAAGATGGATTTTAGTGGTTCATTTCTTTCCAAAAGTCGTTCTTTGAATGCTTTCACAACTTATTTAACAAGACAGTAACGTACCTTGAGATGGGAGGTTTAGGCTCAGAGTGTTTTTTTTTAAATATTTTGTTGTAAATTGTTGGAACCAAAAAGCACTTGAGTATATGTGAATTTATATGTTGCACTCAATAAAAAACTGTTTAGTCACAGGAATTTTTATTCACTTTTCAATGTTCATTTTTTTTCCTCGTAAAATTAGACACAGAACACGTGTTAATCGTTCGTAATGCGCATTTTAGAATCAGAATAAAAAATAATTTAAACAAATTATGTACGTTAGTAGTCGAATAGTACAAGCGAGAAAAAAGAACACTGTCGAAGTTAGATCAAATAACAAGTGAGGAAGAGGAGATTCTAAACTTCAATACCAATTTTATTTCAAAACAAAAATTGGTGCTGCTTTTTTTCCCACGTAAACACATACAGCCCTGAGATACCCAAATGAATTTCCCTCTTCGACGTCTTATTGACGTTTTATAAGTTAATTGAGATAATATAATAGACGCTATATAGTTTTGGCATAGGCTATTTCGGCTCTTCCGATTAAAATATACACTCAACTCGAAGAAAATTGTGGCTCAAGCGAAGAGTGCAAATCTAACCATTCAGGATAACTTAAATCTCATTTGGAGAAAAACTTCAGTGGTTTATCTTGCACTTCCGGATTACTTGTGACGTAGGAAAAGGAATATGAGCGTATTTTGCTTACCCTCATAAAGATTTTTCCCTTTATTCGTCTGTATAACATCAACAAAGATAGCATCACTCCTATCTAAACGAACTTCTTTGGGTGCATTATCAAAGTATAGACCTGCTATATCCAAGCCTACAAAATAGAAAAAAATCAAAATCATAAAATTTTATGCCAGGGCTCGAAGTTACCAATTTTTTTATAAGAGTGTAAGATTTGATCTAATTTAATAAATGTTATGAAGTTATCAAATTTAATTGAAATATACTAACTTATCAAATTTTGAATTATAAGAATTTATCAATTTTTGTTTCTCAAAACATGCGAACTGATCAAATTTTAAAGAGCTGATAAAGTGCATAGATATAATCAAACTCTATTAAAATATATAAATACATAAAAATGTAGGATCTTTTATAGCTTTTTTAAGATCTACGAATAAACCTGAAATTTTCAGTTCTCTGTCCGGCAGACTCTAATAACTTAGTTGTCGCTTTTCCTCAAGTCTAATAACTTGAATCACTTTTTCCTCGAGCCTAATGACTTATTACACTTTTTCCTCAGGTCCTAGTGGTGACCAATACTGGTACTATCTTTTTATTCAATAAACAATTTTTGCCTTTTTTTGCTTACATTAAATTAAATTTAAAAAAAAAAAATTCTGTTAGAATCTAGGGATATACAGAGAAAATTCAAGCATAAAAACAATTTGAATATGTGATAAAAGTTTGTTATACATACTAGCTTGACTTCTCCGAGCTAGGAAACTTGATGAACAATAAAAAAAATTCGAAAAAGAAAAGATTGGAAAAAAATGGCCGGTAGTTCATTTAACTTAAGTTCGTTACTTTTTTCTGCTGACTCGCCACGTTTCGAGTAGATATTTTTAGGTCTATCAACAAGCTTACCACGCAAGCAAAATTCGATTAGAAATTATAGAATTTTTGAAAAATTCTTAACTATCTCAAAATATTTCACACCGATGGCTCAGAGGATAGAGCATTCACCATTCTTTAAGGTGAACCGGTTTCGAATATCAGCAATGGCTGGTCGATGCCAAATCCGCACTCTGCTCACTGACTACAGTGCTGACGTAAAATATCCTCAGGTGTAAAGGAATCATGGGCATTGTGATGCCACAATTGGCATAACATATTTATTTCCTATCTTTTAAAATATCTTTGATTACTTAAGCTTTTTTTTTATTAGTAGAATTATATTTAAAATAAATCAAAGACTTAATCTTTAAAAACGAACATGAACATAAAATATTTATCCTTCTCTTATAGATCAATGCGACGGATACTTTTTATTTCATTACTAATGCAGACTTATTAATTCACTGTCGCCTCTAATCGAAAACAAAAATCTATTTATAACTTTTTATTCTAATTTCTAACCGAAAATATGTTTCAGTTGCATGGTTGTAATAATTCTCATAAATTTGTTGGCGAATCGTGATCGCCAAAGTATTATTTTAAACCCAATATTGATATGCTGGTTGGCTTTCTTTTGGCTATGTTATAATTTATTAAATCGCCAATTTTAGATCTCCTACCCATGCTTTCTATGTCCGTTAGGAATAATTATATTCACTTTTAATTTCAAATTTGTGGGTAAAAAATGTAAAAAAATTGTATACCTCACAATTAAGAATGTTTTTGACTGTTATTTAAAAAATAATAAAGATTTATCAAAATGTATGTCTTGCTTGGAATTATCTTCGGATAATTCCAAGCTGTCCTTATTAATATTACTATGCAAAACTTATTCTACTGAAATTCTTATGAATGATATATATATATTTGGTACCTCGAGCTCTACAAATACTACTAAATAAAAGCTTTTTTTTATTAAATATGATCCGGTTCAACTGTTAATATTCATCACTCTTCTGTTTTTATCGCAATCTTCAATTTGTCAGTATTCTTCAACTAGTCCACTATACTATACTAATACTAACTCCACCCACATCTTAATATCCCACCATCTCAACATAAATGGCACCCTGAATCTTCCTTTCTCCATAAAATGTTTAAAAGGATAGAAAATAAATATGTAATGCCAATTGTGGCATCACAGGCATGTTTTGAAAATTTTCGTGGTTTTATTCTCCATGTAACGCAAATGCGGGTTAGTTTCAGCAAAAAGTCTCCCACGAAGGCAAATCTTTCCAACTACTTGATCCAGGAGTTCCCTTGTCTTCCAGATTATGTTCAAAATTACAAGGCTACGAAGTTGAATATTAGTAGTCATAAACTCAAAAATTGGGTCAGCTGTTCAACAACGATCATAAAGATTTCAAACAAACAACTGCTCTGTTTAAAATAGCTTGATCTCAGAAAACTAGTTTTTGGAAGCATGCAATTATCATTGGATAAATTCTTTTTTTCCAAATAATTTTCCCTAAAAGTTGACAACAAGAAAATTAAACCAGGACTAGATTGCTTTCATTGAAATAGTGGTAACAATTAATTTAATGCACCGTGTCTATTTCCTGTCCAAAGAAAGCAATTAAAACAGTCCGAAAATCGGATTTTCATCGTTAACAAACTTTGAATTAATTTTCTCATTTAGGCACTCTAACCAGTAATGGTTTTATATTATTTAATTTTATAACCAACCTTGCGCTGTCAAGAAGTAGTTTTTTATTTTATTTTATTTTATAACCGTCGTTAAACTGCCTACTCATTTTTTGGGTTTACGAGTACTGATCTCCGTAGCCTTGTAATTTTAAACCCAATCTAGAAGACAAGGGAACTCCTGGATCTGCCTGTGGGAAGTGGGAGAAGATTTGCTTTCGTGGAGGACTTTTTGTTGAAACTAACACGTATTCGCGTTAAATGGAGAGGAAAACCGCGAAAACTTTCCACGGTTTTCCCGGCCGAAAGGGGATTTTAACCCATTATCTGTAACCACTGAGGATATTTTACGTCAGCAGTGTTGTCGGCGCAAGCCGAATGCGGAATTCGTATCAATCAGTCATCGCTGGGATACGAACCCGGATCACCTCACTAGAAGGCGAGCGCTCTATCCCCTGAGTTATCAGGGCTTAACCGGTATTGGTTGTGGCATTCTTTCCTAGTCAGAACTCATGATTCCCATGCCCCCGTTAGGTTCATGCCACTGTCACTGTTCACCAATCAGGACCCGAGCCAAGCATTTAAATTAAGAACTAGTAAACTAGCCAAATATCAAAAATATTTTGCCTGTTTTTGAAGGTCTTCGCTAAATGCAAATCTTAACAAATTTTTATAATTAGATTTGGACACGATACTAAATGGTTTTGCGGCGCATCTACCGAAAATAACTGTAATCGAGAAGTACTGATTTTTTTAGAAAAATTTATTTTAAATTTCAATTTCTTTCGAATAGAAAAAAATCATTCGCCAATACTTTCGACCAAACACAATTTTGTTCGCCAAATTTACGATTTTATAACATTTGGCGAGGTCGCGAATGCTTAGCGTGGGCTCTGATAATTGTGAGGTGTTTCAATAATTTATAAATTATTTGTCTTATTAGAGTACTTTCTTAAACTGAATCGATCTGGTTTTGAAACAAGGCATCTTATCTGAGGCAGTTTTAATTTCCATACCTGTTATTCTGCCCAAATTATTAATTCTCTCTCCAACGTAACTAATCAGCTGACCTCCAAGGCTGTGACCAACAAGATGGATGTTTTCTGGCTCCAATCCAGTTTGATTCTATACAAATAGAAAGGATGAACTTAACATTTTGTTGACTGGCTTTTTTATACAAAAACTTTATCGTATCACCGGCTATTTCTGTCACTGAATATGGAAGTAAAGTGAAATATTCTAAACGATGCGCCAAGTTTTTGCAACATTCTATATCACCCTGGATTTCATAAGTCGAAATAGATAATGCAAGATCAATGACGAGTTAACTCGTCATCGTTCAATAATGTTTGGGATTGAAAAGACGAGTTAACTTGCCGAAGAATTTAACATTTTAATGAGTTTTGGAAAAATCAATTTATCAGAGGAATTTCGAAATTTTTAGGTAAACATGTGTCCCACGACTCTGTAGTACTTTAGTCATTTTTCTTTCATTTTAGAATCAGACTTAGTTTATAATACCGTTTTATTTCACTAGGTTAAGACTGCTTTTTTAAGAGTTAATTTACAATTTAAAGTAACGCCATTCAGAGCGAATTAAATTTCTATAAATGCAGCGATTCAGTCTTTTAAGTTAAAGTTTCGTGCATCTGTGTAAATGGAGTTAGATTAAAACATGAAGAAATTTGTGATTTTTCATCTAAATAAAGTTATTTTGATATTAGGACCTGAGGTACATCTTCCTCTTGAATAAAGCCTCGTGAAAGAAACAAAATGTAAAGAGTTAAGTGTCAACAAAGAGTAGAATATAAAGCAAAATATAAAGTATAAAGTAAAGCATAAATAAAAAATTAAGGAGTATTTTAAAAGAAAAATATAAAGTAAAGCGTAAAGTATAAAAAAGTCAAGCGTAAAATATAAAGTATAAAATGAAAGTAGCACAATATGCAGTATGTAGTAAAATAAAGCGCAGAGTATAAATCAATGAAAGCGAAAAATATAAAATAAAGTAACTTAGTGTAAAATGTAAAGTTTTAAAGTAAAGTAGGGAAAACTTTGACTTAAAGTATAAAGTGAAATACTGTAAAACGTTAAGTAAATAAATATGTATTTGCTTAATACATAGAAAAAGATATATTTGTTTAATCGATTTCAAAAACCTAATTGTAACCCTTAGTCATCTCAGTATAGAGTAGGAAATGTATGTCTTTTGTTCTTAATCCTTGGCGAGAACAATAAAAGAATAGTAGCCAAAACTTATTTCTTATGATACATAACAATTTTTTACATGGCAAGATACAAAATGTGAATCGTTTTAATAGTTCCTGAAAAATAGAGTTTTAAGGAAGTCGTATTTTTATATTTTAGTCATATAAAGTAATTCAAGTCTGTACGTTTTCCATTTTGCGCACTGCACAAACTTAATACGGCTGCTGAGAAGGAGAAAAACAAACAGAAATCCTTTTCTGGAATGCTTTTAAACACTTCAAAATCTCTTTACAGATGTATTAAGTTTGCACAGTGCACAAAATAAAAAAAGGGGCCGATCTGAATTTCCTTTTACGGGTAAAATATAAAATTACGACTTCTTTCAAACTCTATTTCTCAGGAATTATGAAAACGATTTTTGCTCGAATTTTGTATTCTGCCATGTAAAATTACCTACTTTAAAATCATGTAAAAAACTGTGTACCTTGTAATTCAAAATCTTTCCGACTATTATGTAATTGAATAATAAAAATAAAACAAAGAATATTTGCTAAAACTTATTTTTTGGGAGGAATTACCTTTGAATAAACAAATTTTATAATTGTGAGCAAAGATTTTTCAGTTTGCATAAAAATGTCTCTAGATACAGCGCCTAGATAGCAAAAAGTAAACTTTCTAATTTGCTTATTTCGCTAATTTGCATATTTGAAATCCTCCCTCGGGATCGAGTCTTAGAGTGTGAAGATTTAATTATTAGATCAAAAGCTTTTCAGGGTGGTTTGTTTCTTTTTGGCGCACTCTACATATGCAGGTAAAAGAAAAATCTCCAAGACAAGACAGCGAGTCGTCAATAGACCGCTGGCTTGTAAATTAGGATCCCGTATCGGCACTCCTGTATTATAAAGAGAAAAGTGCTTACAACCAACTACTACTCGGGAATTTAATGATTTCAAGAAAAATTAATTATTTTTTTCTGTAACTTTTTCAGCTAGAAATGCTTGTGAACTGAATACATCGAAATAAAGACAGTAAAAAAATATGGATAATGTTCAACTTATAACAAATCATTATGAATGTTCACACAACTTATACCAAACCATTATTAAATGAAGAAGTTTAGCTGTATACGCTCCGACTAATCTGGCGTTGGCAACAGATTGAGCTAGAGTACCGCTACTTTCACGTGACCAGTCGACAATGATTACATTGTAAGAGGAATACTTCAGGAGCTCTTTCATTGTACCCTAGAGGAATGGAAAAAGAACTGTTACATTCTAAAATAGCAACGGGTTGTGATTTTCCAATGCGGAGACTTTTAACGACTCGCTCTTCTGTTTGGCATTTTCGTAAATGACTTGATTCTTGACTTCTTTTTATAGTTTAAGTAACAACTTTTTAAAGAAATAAAAAATAGTATTATAATTGGTTCCAACTGCTGCCAAGTGAAAAACCTCCACAAAAAAAAAANAAAAAAAAAAAAAAAAAAAAAAAAAAAAAAAAAAAAAAAAAAAAAAAAAAAGAGTGAGTCGTTAAAAGTTGCTGGATTTTAAGTTAGCAACAAGGCTCATCTTCTTCTTAAATAAAGGTGCCTTTGAATGTATTCCGGTCATAAATAGATATCCACAAACATGAAATTAGACTTCAATTTCCATTTGACATATACTCCACAAAATACACTGTCAATACTCTATCTTATGTAATTAAAACTTAAAATTAAGTGATGTGCAGGGGCTAAAAATTTTATAGGGTACTCGGTGAAAATTGCATTTTTTTTACCCAGGATACCCGGCAAAAAATTTATTTGTTACATGACCAGTTTCGGGTATCTGGTAAAATTCTTTAATTTTATAAAATTTTAATTTATTGGTGACAAATGGCGTATGAATACCTTATCTTATCTGCAAGATATTGTATTTTACTCGATATGTCAAGCACACTCCTAATAAATTATTCTTCTTTTCAGAAGGTGTACAGGTCGGTACAGATACAACCAATACTGGTTCCTTTATAGCAACCAATTCATCCCGAAAATCATTTTCCCTTTCAGTTGAAAGTTTAGTAAAATTTTTAAAAGTAGAAGAAAATAAGAATAAGTTTATAAAATTTTTCATAAAAACATCATTTTTAAATATTTATAGCTATAAACAGATTTTTGACACATAATATGCTTCATACTTTCTCTTAGTTATTCCTTAATTGCCTCCTACAATGAAGATATTATAAATTATCGTTACTAGCTATGGAAAAAATAGCTACCTAACAATGCTTTACAGTCTTAGAAAAAACTGGTTTTATATAAGATGAATAAAATTTACTATATTATAAATTTTGCATTCAGAATAGCCGTTTCTAGGTTACGTGATTTCCCCTCTCAGTTACCGTGCTATCCAAAAATCTCGATTTTTACCGAAGCCAACACATTGTTATTATATAATAATATACAGCAATTGTTTATTGGTATAACATACACTTGCAAGTTTGTGTGCTCAATGAAGGCTTATAAAACTTTGTCAAGTATAAAGACAATACAGGGAATTACAGTACGAAGATATATACAGGGAAACAGTGAGATTCAAGCTTCACGCAACGTTCAGGTGGGTGTTGCCGTTCATCAACGGCTGTCCTAAATGCAGTTAGGAGTTTCAGATATTCCTTAACTACCATGTCAATAATTTAGAAACAATCCGCCAAGGAGAGTCGCGATGGCTCAGGAGATAGAGCGTTCGCCTTCCTATCGAGTGAACCGGGTTCGAAAACCGGCGATGGCTGATCGATACGAATGCCGAAACCGTCATGCACGGACCACAGTGTTGACATAAAACATCCTCAGTGGTCGACGGATTAAGGGTTAAAGTCTCCTTACCATCTGGCTATCCGTGGGAGGTTCTCGCTGTCTTCTTCTCAATGTAACGCAAATGTGGATTAGTTTTAAATAAAAGTCCTCCGCGAAGGCAAATTTCTCCCAATACTTGATCCAGAAGTTCATTTACCCTTTGGAGTGGGTTCAAAATTACAAGGCTACGTAGTTGAACGTTAGTGGTTGTAAACCCAAAAATTGGGTTGGCTGTTCAACGACAGTTATAAAATCTGCCAAAGAAAGACATAAAATTGACTACCCACAATAACTTTTGTATCTAATGATCAGATTACGAACTTAATCTTATGGTTCGAGGGGGTGACCTCAAATATGCTAATTAATTGACGAAATCGGATAAAAAACGTAGTTTCTTCGAATAAATATTTTTTTCGACTTATTCGGATTTCTGATCCCCAAAATATAGGGGGTAGCCGCAATTTGGGAAATATGGTCCCCATAGTTTGGTCAGGAGAGTGATTAAAAAGTTGGATCCCATAATGTAAATTTTACTTTTTACATATTTCTCCAAATTTGGAGAACTTTTGCAGCAAATTTTTCCTTGCGATTATAAAATTCGCTTATTTCGGTTAATATTTATTATACAATTAATAAAACTGTATTAGTTAAATATTTATAATTTTTTATAATTTAATTAAACAACAGTAGAAAAAATTTTAAATTTCAATGCATACATATTTTTAGCGTCATTTTAAAGTATATAATTTTACATGGCAAAATACAAAGTGGAGCAAAATCGTTTGAATGTTTCCAAAGAAAGCGAATTTTAATCATACGACTTTCTTCAAATTCGATTTCTTAAAAACTATTCTACCGATTACGTTCAAATTTTGTATTTTGCCACGTAAAATTGCTTATTTAAAAATAATGTAAGAAAATTGTATTCCTTACAAATAAAAATGTTCTTGACTAAAATTTAAAAAATAACAAATATTTACCAAAATGTATGTCTTGATTGAAATTATCTGTAAATAAACAAATTTTATAATTGTGTGAAAATTTTTTAAAATTCACTAAAAAAATATTCCGAGTTATAGTGAAAAGCGTAAAAACTGAAATTTACATTAAGGGGTTTAAACTTTAGGCCACTCCCCTATCAGATTATTGGGACAAAATTTATAAAACATTATATTTTGGGAGTCGGAAATCAAAATCCTCTAAAAAATAGGTATGTTTAGTCAGATAAAATATATCTTTTTGTGTCTGATTTCGAAATTTATAATATCGCCTGCACGAATTAATTAGCATATTTAAAGTCAATCCCTCGAACCATTAAGAATGAGTCTTAGAACGTGAAGATCTGATCATTAGATCAATAGTTGTTCAGGGTGGTCCATGTTTTCGGCATACTGTATATGATAGGTTTGTACATTTATTTATATCGCACAAGAGCTGCACGATTGGCTATTGGCGATCGTCTGGGAAACTTCCCTGAGGATAAACAGGCGACCACATGCATACGTCATATCCCGATTTACAAAGAGAACAGTTTCACTGACTACCATCCACATTATGTAGTTTAGACCCGAACCAGAGCACGATCCATCTCCGATCCAGTACCTCCATAGGTATGGACTTGTCGTTCTATGTAAGTTAAAAGTTAAGCGTTGCTGCCTTGTCGCATCGTTACCAAGGCAACGATGGTAGAAAATGAGACCTTGAGATGCCAATTTTAATTAGGAGTAAAATTTTACTCCGGTGCAATTCGAAATGAACAAGAATATTGTGTAATTAACATCAAGATACGTTAATACTGTTGAATCGTGAAGCTTTCTACTGCATTTTGATTGTATCAAGTTAGCACGAACACAATTTTGTTATGCATTACCTTTTCGATAGTGTATATATCTTTTTGGTTGTATTAATCAAATATATCTAATTAAAAGAAGATTAAAAAACTGCTAACTTCATAATATTGAATATGTAAAGATAATACAAATAATAAAATTCTAAAGTTTCTTTACTGTAAAATCTTTTGGGCGAGCTAAATATCCATGAACGAGTACTATTGTTGTTGAATTATCTTTGAAAGGAGACTTTGACAGTGATTCTGTTGTTGGTTTCAGATCATAGGGCTTCTGTTTATTGGAGCGTGTATACAACAGAAACTTCGTGTGCAGTTCTTGCGGCGGTACAGTTACTGGTCTGTACAGAGGATGGTACCAAGGAGGACCGGTATAGAAACATCCCAAATCTCCGAAGCATTTTGTCGTGAAGTTCACTGGAGAAAAGAAATGACATAATTTACCATTTGGCGTAAGTCTTTCTCTTTTCTCATTTGTATTTCATGAAATTGTTTTATAAAAAGTCATTATTTTGTAAGAACTAAACATTCTAATGTACATTTTTTATAAATTATACAACTTTCCTTGCACTCAACATTTAACCCCTTCAAGACCAGGATGACGCGATTTTCTTTTCATGGCGCATGGTATGATACACTAAGAAGAAATTCGTTACCTATTTTACTCAACAATTGAATATTCCGCTCAAATAAGGATAAAGTTTGGAATTGGAAGGTGAATTCCAGCTGGTATGCAATAGTACAGGAGTGAAATTTTCCCTCTTGTACAATTATGGAATGCACGCTGCGTGCATAGGTGGCACGTCAGATCATCAAATAATGTAGTTTTATCAAATTATATTCATTGAAGTCAATATTTCAGAAAAAAAACTATAATATTTGAGCCCATCAAAGGTGGATTCGGAAACAAATACGATCACCAGATAGCAAAATAAGATTTATTTTCAGTCAGCAAAAACCGTTTGATGTAAACCTAAAAAGTTTTTTATGTGGTTTGCGTGTAAATCTCCTAACCTTACAACGAGATCTGTGACAGTCTGCCCTATTCCTCGCACTTTACCTTAATCCAAAACCTTGGAAAACAACCTTCTATACAAATACCTTAAATAGAGGTTGCCCTAGGGTTTTCAAGAGTGAAAAAAATCATTGATCAAGGCGAAAATAATCTTAAATCTAGGTAACTATAAGGTTTCTTTCCGCAACGTCTTGTATGCTGTGCTAAAATCCACCTTGTCATGAAATTTTAAGGAATCAATTTGATCTTATCGCTAGTGTGAAAACGTGATTATGGATCTAAATGACGATTTTACATAAATGGCAATACTTTTTAAAAAAGCTTTAAAAGTAATTTTCATCCCCTTTTAGGATGAAAGATTTGAAACCGCAATATTTTTGCTTTATTGAAAAAAAGGTGCAAACATTTTCGTAACAATAAAAAAGAAAACATGCTTTCTGGGTTCTATAAATCGACATGTTCTGTAAATCGACTGGAAGAAATCGCCTTGCTTCAGGTATGAACAATTCAACAGCTAGCTAAGAAATTAATGCAGTCATACAATATAAACCCATAGTTCAAATTTTAAGCAGTGGTTAAATTATTTTATAATAGCTTTTAAAAGTAAATGTACTGAAATAATGTAAATCTATACGTCAAATTCTAAGCTCTAGTTTGCAAATTATTTTATAATAGCTTTAAAGAGTAAATGTTGTCAAACAATGTAAGTGTATAGTTCAAATTCTAAGCAGTGGTTTTCAAGATATTTTATAATAACTTTAGAGTCAAGCAATGTAAATCTATAGTTCGAATTCTAAGAAGTAGTTTGCAAATTATTTTATGATTACTAACGAGTAAATGTAGTCAAATAATGTAAATCTAAAGGTTAAATTTTAAGCAGCTGTTTGCAAATTATTTTATAATAGCTTTTAAGAGTAAATGTAGTCAAACAATGTAAATGTATAGTTCAAATTCTAAGCAGTGCTTTGCAAGATATTTTATAATAACTTTAGAGAGTAAATGTAGTCAAACTATGTAAATCTATAGTTCGAATTCTAAGCAGTGCTTTGCAGATTATTTCATAATAACTGAACAGTAAATGTAGTAAAACAATGTGAATCTAAAAGGGTCAAACTCTAAGCAGTGGCTTGCATATTATTTTATAATAACTAAAGAGTAAATGTAGTCAAACAATATAAATCTATAGCTCAAATTTCAAGCGGTGGTTTGCAGATTTTTTCATGGAAAGAAATAGAAATTAGAGCATTTTGAACACTTAAAAAATTTGTAATTTCACTATCAAAAATCAAAAATGGCTTTCCTTCTCTGCTGTAGTTGTCCGTTTTCTAAACGTTTTACCCATACATTTTTATTTTATTATGTATTTGCTTTTAGACGTAGCGTAGTTTCTTGTAACTATTTATTTTCTTTGCAAAAGAATTCTTTCTTAAGTTTTCTTTGCAAAAAAACGAATATTTAGCCGTCTGAATTAAGATTATGTTTATGAGGAGTTTTTCTTTTAAGATCTATAGTTTTGGCAATATTTGTTGGGCAGCATGTGGTGAAAATAAAGTACTTTTTTCTTGATTGAATTTTAAAGGTATGCTTGAGTTTCAATCTTAAAATAAATGAGTTCTACTCTACAAGTATTTGCTGGCCATATTCTCTTTTGATTCGATTTTACCAACAAGCATAACAACTCTTCAGTTTTTTGTTGACTTTAATTGGTATATGAACTCTTGCAATCACATAATTGATCGTAATTGTATTTTTTTCTCTAGAAAATTCTTCAGTTGGCATAGTCATAAATATAATATGATACATTCAAAATGTCATTGAGAACTTATAAGATCATAATTAAAAAGTTTGTTTTATATTTAAATTAAATAATTTTGCATGCTATGATTGTGATTTACACGTTGAAATTACCATACGGATGGGAGGTGCTTAATATTTTTTTTGTTTAAAATCTCGACTTTTTTAGAATACTTTAATGTTAGAGTTCTTTAAAGTTCAAATTTCGACATTTAAGTTTGATCAAATTTTATTATGTTTTCAAATTGGTTCTGAACTGAAGAAAAATTAATTGTTTAAATGCTCTAGAAGACTGAAATAATTGAAAAATGAATCGAAGATTAGTGCAACAAATCACATTAGTAAATTTCAGTGTCAAAGAAATATTGTTTCATTCAATTAAAAGACAGCAATAAATAATTAAAACTAGTTAAAAATCTTAAAATAGTAAAACATTGAAAAAAAAACATCAATTGTGTGAACGAGGGGTAGACTTCTTTTAATTTTGAAAGAAACTTAACTTTATTTTTGCCCCAAAATGTGTTTCAGAACCTTAAAATTATGAAATTCTCAGAAAATAAACAAATTTCATGAATTTATTATACTTTCATTTTGTTCTCATCTTTACTAATACGCGTGTTTCTAACTGTAGTTGCTTTGACGGTTTGAAATGCATTTTGTATACTAACTTATATTATTGCCATACATTTAATCAACATGATAGTTATCTTAAATTTCCACAAATTAACTTATATCCTTCATACAAAATCCAGTTTAAACATCAGCATAACTACAGTGATACACGAAAATCAGCATACACCTTTCAAAATTAACAGAAACTTATTTATTTCAAATATTTACCCAAGAATTGAATTCAATTTAGCTTAAATTGATTAGAAATAAAAAATTGATGAGCAAAAACAGCAGTTTTTTTATCATTAGACATAAAATAATATAAAATATTGGAGAATCAGTCATTTCGCAAGTCACGAAAGTGAACATACAGGAAATTCTACGTTTGAAATTTCCATATTTTAATATTTAGTTGGTCCACCTTTTGAATTTAAAACAGCTCTCATACGATTAGGCATTGAATAGACCAGTCCTTCGGTTACAGTGCGGGGAATTTTTTGCCATTCTTCAAGCAATGCCTTTTTAAGATCGTCTTTGCTTGTAATTTGCCTTTTTCTGATACTTCTGTCCAGTTCATACCATAAATTTTCGATAGGATTCAGGTCGGGGCTTGGAGGAGGGGAGTGCAGTTGTCTTGGAGTGTTGTACAACAGCCATTCCTTGACAACACCAGCTGTGTGCTTTGGATCCTGATCTTGTTGGAATATCCAGTCATTTCCTATGCCTAATATTCTCACTGATTGCTTCAAATTGTTTTTCAATATATTCAAATAGACAAAACGATCCTTAGTGGTTTCTATAAAGACAAAATTGCCAACACCTAAAGCTGAAAAACAGCCCCAAACCATCACTGAACCTCCGCCATGTTTTACTGTAGGAATCAGATTCTTCATTTCTAACTTTGTTCCGGGTTGTCGCCAAACTTTTTGCTTACCATCCCAGCCAAAAATGTTAAATTTAGATTCGTCTGTAAAAATAAGTTTGCTCCAGTAATCGAAATTATCGTTTTCATGAAGATGCGCAAATGCTAATCTTTTGTCTCTATTGACTGTACTAATGAGAGGTTTTTTACAAGGAATTCTGCTATTATATCCTTCTTTTCTCAAGGCTCTTCTAACACATTCTGGATTTACATCAGTTTCGTTAACCTTCACAAGATGTTTGGCTATGTCTACTGCAGTAGTTTTCGGATTATTACGAATTGTTTGAATGATTTCTCTTTTATCTCTACCGTTCAATTTTGGTGGTCTACCAGTACGAGACAAGTTTTCCGTAGTTTCTGTCAAATTATATTTCCTTATTATTCCTTGCACTGTAGCTCTACTTCTACCAATAATTTGACATATTTGATTGAGTGATTTTGCCTCATTTTTCAATTTAATAACCAGTTCTCAGATTTCTAATGATGATTCAGTTCTTTTAGTTGCCGTTTTAAAATTAATGAAATAAATTTCATTCAAAAATCTCCTCTAAAGCTTATATAAAACAAGGCGCAATTCTTACAAATATATTAAGAGAATAAAAAGATGGCTAAATACCTGCAAAAATCTATTTAAATCCAACTGTATGCTCACTTTTGTGAGTTTGAAAAACGCATATTTTTAACTTAATCTGAAAATGATTATGATAATCTTAAAATGTTTCATGTCTATTAGACACATAATTATACAAATGCGTACTGATAGCTATACGAATTAGAAAAATAATTTTATTTCAAAAAATGGGAAAATTTGCTAGTGTATGCTGACTTTCGTGTATCACTGTATAATATAAATATTTATAACCTAATAATCTTGCAATAAATATGGTTTATATTCAAACTTTTCGAATTCACCTACTGTGATTATAGGTATAGTCCGGATACAGATTATTTATGTTTAAATTATTACTTAAATATGTACAAACTAGTGATTCTGCAATAATTGTAGTCAGTCACATTTTTACAAAAAACTTTTAACAATTAAAACTAAAATTAAAAATTGTTTAGTTTGTAAAATAATTTAGGATAAAAATTGATTACCGGCAGAAATTAAATTCCTTATATCTATTTTTTATAAATGCAGTGTCTTAAATTTAAAAGACACCCAAATGAAATTCAATCATTTCTAAATAAATAATTTATACTTTTGTAGTTCCTTTTCCACTGATTAGTTAAAAAATGAATGAATTTGTGAGATATTGCACATATACCTGAAGTCATGTTAGTTTTCAATGCGGAAGATAGCGAAAAATAATTTGACACTAGAACTTAAGCAAGATTCAGCTCAAAGAAATATTTTCCAGCGTATAATCATACACTTGTAGTTTATTGAGTAGTTATACACACTTGCGGAAAATAACTATTTTTTTATTACTCAAGAACAGCACCGTCACTAATTTAAATTATTCTCAAAGTGTTTTCATTGCATTTAACTTTGTTTTTTGAAAATCTGTTGCCATGGAAAATACGGAAGGATATAGTTGAAGTGCCTTACACTTGAAGTAATGCGATGATTTTATTTTATTTTTATAACCTTGACGTGAAAAATTATCTGTGGTTCAGAACAGACTAATAACTAAAATATTTTAAAAGTTATGAAACTTTCTAAAAATCGCTAATGTGGCGACATTTGACGAAAATTATGAAAATCATTGCCTTATTCTCAGTTTTTGAGCTCAGTTTTGAATGCAGCATTTGAGTAAGTTTTTAAATATTAAAAAATTTAGACCACAATCACTTTTCATTTTCACACTGTGGCTTTTTCTTTAAGATTGACGTTTTGCTCCATTTTCAAAATTAACCAAAACAGTGCTGGCTTTGGATTGACTAAATCTGACCTAACAGTCATCAATAGCAGTTGCAAATTCTCAGCAGTTAGAAAAATAGCATAATATTTGCAAAAAATAAACATCATTTCATATTACTATGGAGCTTTCGAAAAAAAATGGATTAACCTTAAATATATAACTGATATGAGATGATTGATGAGATGAAAATACATTAGATGAAATGATATTATTAAATGAGATAATATTGATTGATATGATAAAATGATATGATAAAATGATATGATGAAATGATTTGATAAAATGATATGATAAAATAATATGATAAAATTATATGATAATATGTAATACTAGCGATTGATATGATAAAATGACATAGTGCAATTTTACATCATCTAGTTTGAATTTTTTTTTTATCTTGTATAATATGAATTTTCCATAATTCAATTTAGAATCATATTAATTTTCATAGTATAAAGTAGGGAAAATTAATCCTGATTATAACTGAAATAATATTAAAGATAGTTGATAATGTACGAGAGTTTATAAGTGAACAGGAGAAATTGAAAAATTTTAATGCTATATCAAAATTAAAAAATACTAATTTTTAAAAGTTTCATAATTCTAGAAACATTATTCGACTTATTTGCTTCCAATTTTAAAATTTTTCCCTCCAAATTACGAAAATTAACATTGTGCAGAAATTTCGAAGCCTTACAATATCAAGCGTTTTCAACCATTTGTAGAAAAGAAAGAAAACTAATGAATAATTATTAAAAAATATCGTTCTTTTACATAAATGTATCTTTGGGTAAACAGATATTGTAATTGTACACAAAAATGTTTTGATTTGCTTTGAAAGTTTTGCTAAAAAGTCTCAGCTATGTCATCACTTCAATCTCGATGATTGTTTTATATTAATTGTTTTTTTATGGCATAAAACAGTTTTTTTAATTTATATTTTTTTTACGAAATTTGAAATTTTACTCCTGAAATGCTAAAGATATTAAAAAGAATTTGTCTTGGTTCGTCTTGTATACTAACTCATATTAGAGCAACAAATTTAATCAATAATGACGTGTGTCAACGTTACCGAGAGGTTTGAAGTCGTCATTCTGGAAAAACAAAAAGGCCGAGTTCGATCCTCAGAACTCGAAGAAAATGTAAAAATCGTTAAATATATCATAAGCTTATATTTATTATTCCTGTATCTTCTAAAAGTTTCTAGAATGTTCTAATTTGTCATTTCCTGTTCCGTTATTTAGTAACATAGAAAATCACGTGTTTCAAGCCAGTTACTTTGTTCCCTGTACGTTAGAAAATTCTTAATAAATCTCTTTAATTCTCTTGACAGATTTAAATTCATTCTACGTGACAATATGATCGTAATATTATATATCCGTAAATTAAGTTACCATTCTTAGCTATGTCATACACTCAAAAACTAATTTAAATATCTGTATAGCTATAATTTAAATATCTATGATTTAATAATCATACAATAAATATTGTTTATATTCTAGTTTAGAAAAACTTACTTACTGTGGTAATAGGCATCGTCCGGATACAGATTGCCTATGCTTAATTTATCTCTTAAATTATCACTTAAAGCTGTACTAACTAATGACGCCGCAATAAGTAAAATCAGACACATTTTTACTCAAACTTTTAACACACAAAAGCCAAACTGAAAATACTTTAGTTTGATAACTTTTCTAATCGAAAAGTTGTATGACAGGCAGAAAATAAATTCTTTTTATTATGTTTCTAAATTGCTATGTCATAACTTAAATTGACTCCCGAATGAAATTTATTTATTTCAAAATCCTTAATTTATTATTTCTTGTTTCTCTTACTACAAACAAACTATTTGAATTAAATAGCTGTATTTGCTAGATATTGCACATATATCAGAGGTCAATTTAGTTTTCTATATGCGAGGGAAAGAAATATAATCTAGGATATAGATAAAGCAAGATTCGGTTCAAAGGTAATATATGCACCTGTTTAAACACTTATAATTGGACTTAACTAAGCTTTGTCTGTCCTAATTTTAATTTTAATTTTTCAAAAATTGCATCATCACAAATTTAAAAGATTTTTATTGCTTTCAGATGTATAACTCACGTGAGTTATAAATGAAATGATGGTTGGGATGAAATTATATCAATATATGAAATGTATAACTCTCTCGTAAATGTATAACTCGCATGATTTAGAAATGAGATCATAGATCAGATGAAATGATATCAAAATATGAAATAACATTGATTGATAGGATAAAGTTATATCAATAGATTAGATGAAATAATGTAATTTAATATAATCCCTTCTCAATATTATTTTATTAAAATCTAGAATAATATTAATCTTCCATAATTAGATTTAGAATTATATTAACTTTTAATGTGTAAAGTAGTGAATAATAATTTTACTCATACCTGAAATAATATTTATGTATTTAAAGATAAGTCATGATGTGTATGAGGAATCAGAGAAATCCATTACTACTATGTGAAAATTTAAAAATACTAAACTCTCTTAAAATACTTAGATTTCAGGAAATATTATTCCACCAAAGACCTAATTTTTCTTTTAAAATTGCATAATTTAATATTGTGTAAAAATTCGTTAACCTCATAAGTCAAAAAAATTTCAAATTTCGACCATAAGAAAAAGAAAACTAATAAACGATTATTCACTTACGAGGGTTGCTATTTATATTTCTGGTCTTGGCAACAGTAAGTGTTACTAGGCAACCGCAGACGATTTTAATCGAAAGTTTGATATTTTTAAACATAAATTCAGCAGACGATTTACCATTATAGCTTCATTTGTGTTGTTGACAGTAAATTGAAAAGTTCTTCTCTTTCAAAAAATGGAATTGAATCGTGAACATTTTCGTGCCATTATTTTTCATAACTTTCGACGTGGATTGTCAAGACAAGAGTGCTTCGATGAACTTAATTCTTTATTCAGCGATAAAGCGCCATCCTACAGCACTGTAAAAAATTGGTATAACGAATTTAATCGTGGTCGATGTTCGATCCAGGACGAATCCCGTGCAGGTCGTCCAAAATCCGTTGTTGTGCCAGAAAAGATCGATGCTGTGCGTGAACTGATAAAGCAAGATCGTCATGTGACATACCGTGAGATAGAGGCGTCTTTGGACATTAGTATGACTAGCATCAATAAAATATTGCATGAACATTTGAGCGTAAAAAAAATTTGTTCGCGTTGGATCCCGCATAATCTGACAAACGCTCAAAAAAAGGCTCGTGTCGATTGGTGCAAGGAAATGTTGGAAAAATACGTTCAAGGTACATCAAAGGCTGTGTATAACATCTACACAGGTGACGAATCATGGATCTATGCATATGAGCCGGAAACTAATTACTAGTTAACTGTATGGGTCTTCCAAGACGAGGCAAAACCAACAAAAGTTGTTCGAGGAAGAAGCACATCGAATCAAATCATTGCTTTTTTCTTCGGCATTAACGGTCATGTGGGAACAGTGGTGTTTGAGCAACGCAGGACGGTCAATTCTGAATGGTACATGACCATTTGTTTGCCCGAAGTCATCGGAGAAATTCGAAAAAAGCAGAAGAACAGGCGAATCATTCTTCATCATGACAATGCAAGCTCTCACACACCGACTCAAACAAAGGCATTTCTGACGGAGCGAAAGATCGAACTGATGGGTCATCCGTCCGTACAGCCCTGATTTGGCACCCAATGACTTCTTCTTATTCCCACACATCAAAAATAAATTACGTGGACAACGATTTTCGACCCCCGAAGAAGCGGTTGATACATTCAAAACGCATGTTTTGGAGTTACCTCAATCTGACTGAAAAAAATTGCTTTGAAAATTGGTTCAAACGCATGCAAAAGTGTATTGATCATCATGAAGAATATTTTGAAAAACAATAAAACCAATTTCGATCCTACATATTTGTTTTTTCATTATTAGGTCAGAAATATAAATAGCAACCCTCGTATTCTTGGATAAAACGATCTTAAAATTGCATGCAAAAGCGTTACGAATTGCGTAAAAATCTCGTTGCCGCTCATCAACCCCGATGACTTGCAACATCATGAATAGCTCACCCCCGCAGTTGAAGGTGCGGGAACTGGAGAGGAGGCTGCATCTTTGAAAGAAGAGTTTCAGATGAAGAGCACACGCCGCCTGGGTGAAGAAAATATTTTTCTGGTGACTATTTTTGTTGTATTTAGGTGGAGACATTTATAATTTTGTCTATGAACACAAGAGATCAATGGTGGCTCAGGGGATAGAGCGTTTTCCTCCCAATGATGTGAACCGGGTTCGCATCCCAACCATGGCTGGTCGATACGAATTCCGCACCCAGTTCGCATCGATCACAGTGATGACGTAAAACATTCTCAGTCGTAGACGGATCATGGGTTAGAGTCCCCTTGCCGCCAGGCAAACCGTGAAAAAAATTCGTGGTTTTCATCTCCTTGTAACGCAAATGCGGGTTAGTTTCACCAAGAAGTCCTCCATGAAGGCTAATCTCTCACACTCCTTGGTCCAGGAGCTCCCATGTCTTCTAGAATGGGTTCAAAATTACAAGGCAACGAAGTTGAACATTAGTAGTCGCAAACCTCGTTGTAAATTAGTAGTCGCATTAGTAGTCGTTCTACTTACATTACCATAATCTAAAACCTTGGAAAATAGCCTTCTATATAAAATCCTGAAATCAAGGTTGTCTTAGGGTTTCCAAGCGAGAAAAAAAAATCCTTGAATAAAGCTAGTCTCAAGGTGAAAATAATCTAGGTCATTATAAGGTTTCTTTTCGCAAAGTCTTGTATGCTCAGCTAAAATACACCTTGTCATGAAATTTTAATGGACAATGCTATTTGATACTATCGCTTAGATGACGCTTAGATCAATATGGATCTAAGTGACTATTTTACGTAAGTGACAATACTCTTTAAAAAATACTCTAAAAATAATTTTTAACCCTTTTAGAATGAAAGGTATGAAACTGTAATATTTTTGCTCTATTGTATAAAGGTTTTGAGAGGAAACATTTTCTTGACAATGAAAAAAAATTCTGACACGCACGTCCTTTCAATTTAACTTTCAACGAAACAAACAACAAATGAATACGGAAGATTCCGCATGCTTGCTATAATGCTCAAAGACTGTTATAACAGACTGCGCTGTTTTATACAAATAAGGGATAACACTCAGAACATGGTTAACCTTACACTTTATTTATGCTGTGATATTAGTTTTGATAAATTTCTTTTAGGCTCATGACCAGTTAGAATTTAAAAATTACAAAAAAATTTTATGAATGGAAAAATTTAGTATAAATTTAAACACAAATGACAATAATTAAACTTCCTAGAATATTAAGCCTGTTCACACATCTCCTCGTTAGCATAACATAAGCAGAGGGATACATCGGAAGTTTTATAAATTTCTTCCTGTTTTAGAAAGCATGTTATTGTTTACATTCAGTCAACCATCAAAAAGGATATTCACATCTTAATTTTCAAATTTCTTTAAATTGTATCAAATAAATTTGCAATCTATATTTTCGATCCACTCTTGTTCTGTTAATCCCAGTAGGAATTCGTGTAATTATTTTCTCTGTGCTACACGTTGGTGGTGAATATGGTGGTTGATGGTGACTACTCTACACCAAGTACACCTACTCTACAACATTCTGGGAGTTTCTTCTGCGACAGAAATCAAAAACGATTTAACTCACGAGTTCTTGATTATATACCATATGCTTAATCTATCCACTATTACCTAAAATGCTTAATAGAATATTTCGGCTCAAAAAATTGCCTCGATCTTTTGCTTCTCGAATTAGCAAAAATTCATGGTTCACCATTTCCGGATTTCGTAAGAAGAATAACTAGCTACCTTACAAAATTACAAAAAATATACGATATTTAAAATAGTGTTTAAATTCAGAGGTGTGACAGCTGGCCATATAAATTAATGAAGACTGAAATAAATGCAATCTAATTCATAATTTAATAAGGATTCATAACTACACGGCAATCAGAGGATTACAGAAATTATTTGGCTTCACAGTAGGGAGCTTTACCGGTGGTGTCCAAGAAATAATTGAGCTGATAGGGTGGTTTGACAGCGTGGAGTCCTATCCTGTTCTTGTATGGGGTGTTCTTGCAGAGACCATCCTTAAATGCTTCGTAGGAGAAGCATGCATATGAAGTGTACTTACAAGTATTGATGGAAGACTTGAAATTGTCTAGAGATCTCCTGTGGCTGCATAAGGGACCGGACTAAAGACCAGAGTAGCCGCGAGCTATAAATAAATATTNAGCGAGCATCGGATTGCGAAGCAATCCGAAATGAACTGCGAAAGCAGTTCCGGGGGTTGGCGAGCGCCAGCGAGCAGGGGGCGAAGCCTCCTAGTAATAAGTGAAAGCTTACATTTGACGATTTTTACATTTTCTTCGACTTCGGGGGATCGAACTCGGCATCTTTGTCTCTCCAGAACGACGACTTCAAACCTCTCGGCAACGTTGACACACGTCATTATTGATTAAATTTGTTGCTGTAATATGAGTTAGTATACATCAAGGCTACAACCAAGACAAATTCTTTTTAATATCTTTAGCATTTCCGGAGTAAAATTTCAAATTTCGGAAAAAAAATTTTAAAAAAAAACTGTTTTGTGCCATAAAATAACAATTAATATGAAACAATCATCGGGATTGATGACGTGGCTGCGACTTTTTAGCAAAACTTTCAAAGCAAATCAAAATATTTTTGTGTGCAATTACAATATCTGTTTACCCAAAGATAAATTTATGTAGAAGAGCAATATTTTTCAATAATTGTTTATTAGTTTTCTTTTTTTTTCTACAAATGGTTGAAAACGTTTTATATTGTAAGGCTTCCAGATTTCTGCACAATATTAGCTTTTGTAATTCCGAATGAAAAATTCTAAAATTGGAAGCAAATAAATCGAATAATGTTTCCAAAATTGTGAAACCGTTAAAAATTAGTATTTTTAAATTTTCATATAGTATTAAAATTTTTCTGTTTCACTTGTAAACTCTAGCACATTATCAATTATCTTTAATATAATATCAGTTATAATCAGGATTAATTTTCACTACTTTATACATTGAAAATTAATATGATTCTAAATTAAATTATGGAAAATTCATATTATACAAGATAAAAAGAAACTATTCAAACTAGATGATGTAAAATTGCACTATTTCATTTGATCATTTTATCATATTAATCAATAGTATTGCATATTATCATATCATTTTATCATATCAATCAATAGTATTGCGTATTATCATATCATTTTACCATATCAATCAATATTATCTCATTTAATGATATCATTTTATCTAATGTATTTTCATCTCATATCAGTTATATGTTTAAGGCTAACCCATTTTTTTTCGAAAGCTGCAGAGTGATACGAAATTATGTTTATTTTTTGCAAATATTACGCTATTTTTATAACTGCTGAGAATTTGCAACTGCTATTCATGACTGTTAGTTCAAGTTTAGTCAATCTAAAGCTAGCACTGATTAGGCTTATTTTTAAAATTGTGCAAAACGTCAATTTCTTAAAAAAAAGCCACAGGTTTGTGAAAATGGAAAGAGATTGTGGTCTAATTTTTTTAATATTTGAAAACTTACTCAAATGCTGCATTTCCTGAACTCAAAAACTGAGAATAAGGCAATGATTTTGATAATTTTCATCAAATGTTGCCACATTAGCGATTTTTAGAAAGTTTCATAACTTTTAAATATTTTAGTTATTAGTCTGTTCTAAACCAAAGATAATTTTTCACGTCATGGTTATAAATATAAAATAAAATAATCTCATTGCTTCAAGTGTAAGGCCTTATTCAAGTGTAAGGTCAATTATATCCTTCTATATTTTCCATGGCAACAGATTTTCAAAAAACAACGTCAAATGCAATGAAAACACTTTGAGAATAATTTAAATTAGTGACGGTGCTGTTCTTGAATAATAAAAAATAGTTATTTTCCGCAAGATGCGTATAACTACTCAATAAACTACAAGTGTATGATTATACGTTGGAAAATATTTCTTTGAGCTGAATCTTGTTTAAGTTTCTAGTGTCAAATTATTTTTCGCTATCTTCCGCATTGAAAACTAACATGACTTTAGGTATATGCGCAGTATCTCACAAATTCATTCATCTTTTAACTAATCAGAGGAAAGAGAATTACAAAAGAGTAAATTATTTATTTAGAAATAATTGAATTTCATTTGGAGAATCTATTAAAATTAAGACATTGCATTTAAAAAAAAAACGATGTGAGGAATTTATTTTCTGCCGGCAATGCAAATTTTCTTCATGATTAATTTACGAACTAAACGATTTTTAATTTTAATTTCAAATGTTCAAAGTGTGGTAAAAATGTGGCTTGCAACAATTATTGCAGCATCATTAGTTTGTAAATATTTAAGTAATAATTTAAACATAAATAATCTGTGTTTACGGACTATACTTATTACCACAGTAGGTAAATTCTAAAAATTTGAATATAAACCATATTTATTGCAAGATTATTCGGTCATAAATATTTAAATTATAGTTACGCAGATGTTAAAACTAGCTTTTGTATGAAGGATACAATTTAATTTGTGGAAATTTAAGATAACTATCATGTTGATTAAATTTATGGCAATAATACGAGCTAGTATACACAATGCATTTCAAAACTTCAAAGCAACTACAGTTAGAAACACGCGTATTCATAAAGATGAGATCAAAATGAGAGCATAATAAATTCGTGAAATTTATTTATTTTTTGAGCAATACGTAATTTTAAGTTTTTAAATTACATTTTGGGCAAAAATTAAAGTTAAGTTTCTCTCAAAATTAAAAGGAGTCTACTCCTTGTTCGAGACCCAACTGATGTTTTTTTTTCGATGTTTGACTATTTAAAGATTTTTAACTAGTTTTATTTATTTATTGCAGTCTCTTAATTGATAAAATAATATTTTTTGACACTGATATTTACTGATGTGGTTTGTTGCACTAATCTTCAATTCATTTTAGACTTATTTCAGTATACAAGCAAATTTAAATACTTAATTTTTTTTTAGTTCAGAATCAATTTGAAAACATAAGAAAATGTGATCAAACTTGAATGTACCAAATTAAAATTAAACTGAGTAAAGAAGAATGAAGACAAATTAAGAACATTCTAAATCTATTGTTTCTGGAAAAGTTTTAAAAATAAGTTTAATAGTTTACAATTGGGCCCCCTCTAATTTTTGGCGATTTGCAAATAAACGAATATATTTTACTACATATAAAAATTTAATGATGATGTCGCAGTTTCTAGTGTTGTCCAAGCGGTTTTAATTACCGCGAAACCACGTGGTTGGATTCAGTTTTTTCTCATTCATTTACATATTGTTTTGATTGTCGTCAGCGCAAAATGAGTAAAATTCGTAAAGGTATTGTTTTTCTATTTGCGAAAGCAACGATCTACAGGGGACGTTGTTATTTAAGACGAATGATGCAACAAGTATAGACGATGCAACAAGTATACTGAAACACATAATGCTTTATATCATTTAATTTTGCAAAAAAAAAAAGCTTTTCGACAACAATTTTAATCAGAAATTTAAAGTTTCAATTAAAAAAATTATTATCTATAAACTAAAAAAATGTAAAATAAAAACTGTTTACAATGAAAAAAAATATTATAAAAATTCCTCATATTGATTTAAAAAATTATCATACTTCTCTTTTTTAACTTTAAAGTTCCTAATCAGACGCTCAGGACCATTCTATTGAATATTATCATCAAAATAGAAAAGAAATTATCAATAAGTAAATTTTTTATTATAAAAATAATAACACCTACTAACTTTATAAATCCGAAGAATTCCAAAATAAAATGTTATTCGCTTGAAAATTTTATTCTCAAATAATATATGCGTAGATTATCCCTTCATTAATTCAAGATGACATACCACCCAATAAAATTTTATCATTTTATAACTGTAAAACCTGGATATGAATTTTAATATGCAGCCTAAAAACAGAATAGCTAATTTCCAGTTGAAATTAGCCATTCAAAATTAAAATATACTTGCCAAGAAAGCGATTAAGACTCATTAATAATCAACACAAATTATACTAATTCAAGTAATTAAGATGATTCTTTATTGTTGTTTTCCGAATTATATAAGTACAGAAATATATATTCTATGAAAAAGAATATTCTAGAACTATTACAAAATTATTATTGGAATGAAGTAAGCAATGTGGGCTTAAATAACTTCCCTTTAATTTATAATGAACTGAAGATAAAAAAATAATGCATTTTACCGTAATGCATACACATCTGAAGCAGTATGTGATCCTGAAATAGGAAGATATCGGTTGCAAGTTTGTTGATATTTGAAAAGAATAAATTATTGAGAAATTGTTCTTCATATCTTGGGAGAGTTCTGTTTCAGATTGATTTACCAATGTTCTGGGTCATTTTTTCAAGTTCTTTTGCTTTTCGTAAAAGAAATTTTGCTTCTTTTTTTGCTGCTAAAAAAAACACTCTATCCTACCAATGATTCTGATAGAACTAAATGAAAACTTAATAAATAGTAGTCTGAAAATATTCTTCCCACTAGAGGGCGTATTCAAGCGTTACCATCTCGAATAGATATTTTTGTATCTCTAATTTAAAGTTATTCTCATGTACTTCGATTATTACGCTTTAAATTAAATAGTTTAAAACTAAGAGAATTGTTTTATTATTATTATTATTATTATTATTATTATTATAATGTAATTATGAGCTACACTTTAGGGAAATTCACGAAGAATTTTAAATCATTTTGAAAGGTGGTCTAATCTTATAAACTGCTTTACAATTATTATTTTTGTGCAAATAATATTAACATGCTGTTTTAAATTACCGTGAAAGAGATCTGTTAAATGATTTAGAACTTAATGATCAGATTCATTTAATGAGATGCAATTAAAAATAGTATTTAGTATATCTGCCCGTTTGATAAGAGAAAATATTAAATTACGGTTTTGAACTCTTCAAATTTGTTTATACAATAAAATGTTACATAATGTTATTTTAGAAAGTCATTACTTGGAAAATATACGTCTGTTTATCAATAGATCCAAATATTTATAATACTCATAGATAATAACGCAATGCTTTTGGTACGTTTCGCAATGGTAACGGGTGAAATGAATTTTTTTTTAACTTAGATATTTATGTTTTGTTTTTCAATCTGATGTGTTCAGCTAGACCTCGCGGCACTCGTTTTGCTTCTACCCTATACCTTGAATTTAATTGATCTAAATTCTATTTTTTTATTATATCTCTTCGGCCATGTAATTTGTATTTTTTTTAATAATACTTCTTAATACCCTCGCACTACTTATGCAGAGTGCTTTATTTAGAGTTTTTCTAACTCATACTCTCTGAGAGTAGTCGTTTCAGCCATTCTCTTTTCTTCCGCTTCATTCTTTCATCTTTCCTCTATAATTACTTTTAGCTGGGCGAGATCGATAGTTTTATCAAAATCGGGAGAGCCCTCTGTCTTTCTAATTAAATGTATAATTCGATCCAATGGCCATCAAATATATCCTAAACTCGTATACAAAGTAAATTGACACATAAAAACAATCTGAATACGTGACAAAATTTTGTTAAATATACTGACTTGACTTCTACGAGCAAGAAAATTCGATGAGCTGTATGAAAATTTTGAAGAAAAGGAATAGAAAAAGTGACCGGTTGCTCATTTAAATTAACTCGATACTTTTGTCTGCAAACTCACCACGTGGCGAGTAGATATTTTTAGGTCCATCTACGAGCTCATTAAAGTTCGATTAGAAACTGTAGAATTCTTGAAAAAAATTCCTTACGATGACAAAAGATTTCATACCGATAGCTAAGGCGATAGAGCGTTCGCATTTCCGTAAGATGACCTTAGTTGTCGCAAACTTAAAAATTGGATCTGCTGTTCAACAAGGGTTATAAAGATTTCATACCAACAACTACTCTGTTTAAAATTGCTTATAAAACTAATTTTTTGAAGCAGGCAACTATCATAGTATAAATTATCTTTTTCCAAATATATTTTCCTAAAAGTTGACGCCATGGTCGGGATTCGAACCCAGTTCACATCATTGGGAGGAAAACGCTCTATCCCCTGAGCCACCATTGATCTCATGTGCTCATAGACAAAATTATAAATGTCTCCACCTAAATACAACCAAAATAGTCACCAGAAAAATATTTTCTGCACCCAGACGGCGTCTGCTCTTCATCTGAATCTCTTCTTTCAAAGATGCAGCCTCCTCTCCAGTTCCCACTCCTTCAACAGCTCCTGCGGGGGTGAGCTATTCATGATGTTACAAGCCATCGCGGTTGATGAGCGGCAACGAGACTTTTACGCAATTCGTAACGCTTTTATATACAATTTTAAGATCGTTTTATCCAAAGATAAATCAATAATCGTTTATTAGTTTTCTTTTTCTTATGGTAGAAATTTGAAATTTTTTTGACTTATGAGGTTAACGAATTTCTATACAATATTAAATTATGAAATTGTAAAGGAAAAATTAGGTCCTTGGTCGAATAATGTTCCTGAAATCTGAATATTTTAAGAGAGTTTTGTACTTTTAAATTTTCAGATAGAAGTAATAGATTTCTCTGATTCCTCACACACATCATCAATTATCTTTAATATATAAATATTATTTCAGGTATGAGTAAAATTATTTTTCACTACTTTACACATTGAAAGTTAATATAATTCTAAATCTAATTATGGAAAGTTAATATTATTCTAGATTTTAAAAAAAATAATAATGAGAAGGAATTATATTAAATTACATTATTTCATATCATCTATTGATATAACTTCATCATATCAATCAATATTATTTCATATTTTGATATCATTTCATCTCATCTATGATCTCATTTATAAATCATGTGAGTTATACATTTACGAGAGAGTTATACATCTCATATTTTGATATAATTTCATCTCATTTATAACTTACGCGAGTTATACGTCTGAAAGCAATAAAAATACATTACAAATGTTTTAAATTTATGATGAGGCAATTTTTGAAAAATAAAAATTAAAATTATTTTCCTCGAGGACTGACAAAAGCTTAATAAAATCCAATTATATGCGTTTAGACAGGTGCCTATTATCTTTGAACCGAATTTTTCTTAAGCTATACCGAAGATTAATTTTAATTAGATTATTTGAGGTAACTGAATTGACCTCAGATATATGTACAATATCTGGCAAATACAGCTATTTAATTTAAATAGTTTGCCGTAAGAGAAACATGAAATAATAAATTAAGGATTTCGAAATAAATGAAATTCATTCGGGAGTCATTTTAAGTTATGACATAGCAATTTAGAAACATAATAAAAAGGATTTATTTTCTGCCTGTCACACAACTTTTCGAGTAGAATAGTTATCAAATTAACGTATTTTCAGTTTGGATCTTAACTATTAAAAGTTGAGTAAAAATGTGCCTGACTTTACTTATTACGGCGTCATTAGTTAGTACAGCTTTAAGTGATAATTTAAGTGATAAATTCAGAAAAAGCAATCTTATCCGGACGATGCCTATAACCACAGTAAGTAAGTTTCTTTTTTAAAACTAGAATATAAACAATATTTATTGCATGATTATTAAATCAAAGATATTTAAACTATAGCTATACCGATATTTAAATTAGTTTTTGTGTGGATGACATAACTAAGAATGGTAACTTAATTTGGAGATGTTTAATATCACGATCATATTTTCACGTAGAGTGAATCTAGATCTGTCAAGAGAATTAAAGAGATTTATTAAGAACCGTCTAACGTACAGGAAACAAAATAACTGGCTTGAAACACCTGATCTTCTATATTACTAAATAACGGAACTGGAAATGACAAATTAGAACATTCTAGAAACTTTTAGAAGATACGGAAACAATAAAAAAAAACTCATTATTTATTGTTAAGCATTTAACTATTTTTACATTTACTTTGAGTTCTGAGGGTCGAACTCTACATCCTTGTCTCATAACGACGTGTCGCGTAAAGAATTTGTAATGACGTCATCATTCATAATTTGTAATATTTTATTTATTAGTTTAATACTTATATGAATTCGAATAGCAACAGTTTATCAGTTTATGTTTTTCATGGAGATTGTTAAAGCGAAAGCAGAGAGCACGCCGCACTTTACTATACTCAAAACTCAATTGTTAAGAATAGATGTGGATCACTTTTTATGACCTGTAAATATTATAATAAAGGTTTATAGAAAATTAGTAAGAGTTTTTCGATGCATCTGGCATTGTGGTGAAACCCGGACGTGATCGTTTGCATTTGATCGACATTTAAGTCAGATATTTTTATACTTTTATTTTAGAATTTTCCAAGTTTGGAATTCTAAATGGATCTACTCATAGTGAAAAGAAAGTCGGTAAGAGCTTCTTTTACTCGTTTATATAATATTTTAATTGCGGCTAGCGATAAAACTGAATTAAATTTTGAAGATTTAGAAAGTAAATTATCATCTTTGGAAAGACTTTCTATTGATTTATCGAAATTGGATGACGATATATGTAACGCCATTTTGACAGAAGTCGCCAAAGCAGACGATTTTGAAAAAGAATACTGTATCATTGAAGAATACAGAGAAAAGTTAGATTCTGTTCGTGTTCGTGTAAAAAGAATTCTTAATTCTCGTGAACTGAAAGAAAAGAAAGATAATTCGGTTGAAAATGAAAGAACTAAACTAGAGTTTCCGAAAATAGAACTTGTACATTTCAGTGGCGAGGTGAAAAATTGGCTGCATTTTTGGAGCCAATTCAGTAGAATACACGAAATTAAATTGATGGACGATGAAGATAAATTATCTTATATTATTATCTTATAAATCTTATTCAATGCGTGACAGCCGGAGGAAGAGCTCGTGAAATAGTGGATAGTTACCCTCCGACTGCCGATATTTATTGCAAAGTTATTGAGGGTTTGAAATCAAGGTTCGGCCGAGAAGAACTTTTAATTGAATATTATGTTCGGGAACTTTTGGAATTTATCGTTAAAAATGCTACAAATTTAAGGAATAAGATGGATATGACACAATTGTACGACAAATTAGAATCCCATTTTCGATCGTTGGAATCCATTGGCATGACATCTGACAAATATGCCGCTATGCTAGTCGATTTAGTGGAGTCATGCATCCCCGAAGAAAATCTACGAGTTTGGTTTAGAAGTCCTTTAATTAATAAAAAGAGAATTCTTATAGCGATAAATTGGCTCAACTGTTAACATTTCTAAGAACGGAAGTAGAGGGCGAAGAACGGATTGCTCTAGCAAAAACTGATTTTAAGCAAGTTGAAATAGTTGAAAAGAGACAAAAGCACAGAGAGACAGAATTTTATCCACCTACGACCAATGATTTAATATCTGGGTTTAAAGAAAAGGCAAAGTTGAACTGTATATTTTGTAACAAATTACATGAAAGTAAAGACTGTTTTAAGGTACAGAAACTGTCATTAGAAGAAAAGCGAGAAGCAGTCAGAAAATATAAGGGATGTTTTTTTTTCTTTGAAACCAGGGCTTTTATCGAGAAACTGCAGATTAACTGTACGCTGCATGGTCTGCGGAAAGAGGCACTGGGTAATAATGTGTCCTAATTTATCGCCAAGTCAGAAAGGGGGCGATTCAAGAAAGTCAAGAAGTGCCGCAAGATCTTGCTTTAGCCAATCACAATGTTTCAGAAGAAGTTTTGTTGCAGACTTTGCTTGTTGTGATAAATCATGGGGGAAAGCGTAGCATCGTTAGAGCTTTAATCTATACTGGCTCACAACGCTCTTATGTACAAAAATCCACAGTTGAACGAATGAAATTAAAACCTGTAGGGTTTGAAACTCTGAATCATGTGGTGTTTGGTGGTTGCATGACAAGATCTAAACACAATGCCTATAAATTAAATGTAAGCAGTGTTCATGCAAAAAAATTCAGAGATGCAAGTCTTAGACCAACCAGCCATTTGTGGAATGATACCAAGAACAAATTATGCATCTTATTTAAAACAGTTAAAAGAATTGTGTGGAAATTTATCCCGCCCTCCGCCGCCTGGTGGGGAGGGTTTTGGAAACGCATGGTACAAATGGTCAAAAAACTCTTGCGAAGAGTTTTGGGAAATGCCTCACTTAATTATGAAGAGTTAATGAGCCTTCTCTGTGAGTGCGAGGCCGTAATTAATTCAAGACCTTTATCTTATCTTTCCGAAGATAGAGAAGATTTGATGCCGGCAATGTTCTTACAAGAAATACGATCGGTGGGAGATTGATCAAATAGATTTGAAGAAAAGATGGAGATTTCAGCAAGCTCTTAGACTACAACTTAAGAAAAGATTCAGAATTGAATATCTCGGACTGTTAAAGCAAAGTAAAGAGAGGCCAAATTGTTTTCGACTAAGCATTGGAGACGTCCTCATTGTCAAAAATGACACCATAAAAAAAAACTCTGTGGCCAGTGGTTAAAGTGATGGTATGTAGGTACTTTTTATATCTGCTTTTTTCATAATTTAATAGATTAATTTATTTTTTGAAATTAAAGATAAAGTTAAAATTATTTATCTAAAAATGAAGTCTTTTTCTTAAGGTTAAATATTTGAAAAAATGGGACAAGTAACTGATACTCCCTGTAATTATACATAATTTTAATTTCACTTTCTATTAATCTTATTATAAAAACATGGAAGACCATTAAAAATTTATTTCAGTTTTTACTGATAATAAAAAACTTACTTATACCATAACAATATGCTGACAGAATTAATTGGTTGGTATTACTTCATTTTTAATGAATGTTCCTTATTGTCTGTTGCCTTAAATACACTTGCTTCACCTTTCTTAATAAAAGTTTTTACTTGTATTGCAGAAAAGATGAGTAAAAATTTTGAACAAGCTCCCGTTGGGGAAACTTTTAAATGGAGCATCGAAATGGAGAGCACATTTATTGAACTCTTGTAGAAAAAAGAGAACATTTGGAATGTAACATCCCGCCACCACAGGAAATATCATTTAAGAGCTCATAAAAAATTACTAATCGAAACTGCTTTTGGAATAAATTGTTCACTTTTATCAATTCTTGTTTTTCGTAATTTTTAAATAGTTTGTGTGTATTCATGTTGAACCTTTAACAAAATAGTGCCATTTAACAGCCTTCGTTTTTTTAAAAAATTCAGTTTCACATAAACTTTTAATTTTCTATAAATGGCAGGGTTCGTGATTTTTTTGATTTAAATCGGATTTTTTTGATTTAAATCAGATTTTTTTGATTTTTATTCAAATACGCTGTAAGAACTTTCATTTATGATTAAAAAAACTGTAAATGTTTAATCAAAATTAAATTAATGTTAAAACTATATTATAACAATATTTTAGAAGCTCTAACTTACTAAAATAATTTTTCATTATAATGCATAGCGACCATTTTGATACAAAGGCATGATTGAAATTAAAAGACAAGATAAAATAGATAATTTAAAGAATACTACTTTAACTAATAACACAAAGTTTCAATTAGCACAGCATAATTTTAATTTAAAATTGTGATCTCTTTTTTTTCTCATGNGGGGGTGACACGGACATAAAAACAATTTTTTTAAAGATATAAATATTAATCTTTAATAGATATTTTTTTATATTTTATCGTTTCTTACGAGACACAAAAATAAAATTTTAAGAAAAAAGTATTTTGTCAAATTATTCTACCGTTTTTCCTAAAGTTGAATTTGTGAAGGTACCGCTAAACGGTACTAAATTTGGCTTGGATAGACCCCTGTACTATGACTATTAAAACAAAGTTTCAATTAGTAAACCATAATTTTAATTTAAAATTGTGATTTCTTCTCTTTTTTTCTTGATTTTTAAAATGACAAAATAAATGTAACAGATTGTGTTTATAAATGTAGACATTCATCAAAAAACAAATAAATATTTAATCTATATATTTTTATATTAAAATAATTATATTAAAATAATTATTTTTAATTTTACAACAAAATAGATAAGTTAAGCTAAAAAAATTTTTTTAAGAACTCTATGTACTCATTTGAATTTTTTTTCACAAAATTTCATTATAGAAAATCAGATAATGTCAAATATACTGTAAACATTATAACCTTACTGCGTCAAATAGACTTTGAAGAGAAGAATGCCACTATATCAGGAGAAAAATATCTGAATTCATGAGCCTTTTTTTTTTTCTTTTTCTACTTTTGGCATATTAGGGTAATTTCTTTTTTATATAACCTCAAGCTTCAGAAATATACATTTTCCACCAATAAAATATAATGTAGATTTTAATTCCACGCTTTTTCATTCAAAAGGAGGAATTTTAATTAACATTATTTGCATTATTTTTTGAAAAAAATCATGCTTATTAATTACTTTCTACAGCTATGCAAGTCTATATTAAAACAGCATTAAATGTTTACTTTAATCTGTACTTTCAATCTCAAGAATCAAAACATTTTTAAAAATGTAATTTCAAATGTGTTCGGATTAAACAAACACCAAGAACGAAAGTAATTTCGTTAACTAATATTAATTAATTCAGCAATTTATTTCAAATAAATTTTAAAACAAAGAAAACAAAATAATAGAAGTATCAATAATTTAAAACACTGATTTTTAACTTTTAAAATCGATATATATATTTAAAAAGAAATAATTGATTTAAATCAATGATTTTTTGAAAAAAATAATTTGATTTAAATCAAGCTGATTTAAATCAACAAACCCTGATAAATAGCACAATTTTTTTCAAACTAGAATATTTCACTAAACATATATATAATAATACATATCGAACTCTTAAAAAACTATTTTAATAATTTTTCAAAAACTTAAAGTTAACATCAAAAAAATTAATTGCATTAATTTGGTGCAAAAAATTATCAAACTCCTAAATTTTGTTCTTACTGTTTATTTTTACTTTTATATTAGATTTTGTTTTCTCCGGTGTAAAATATACATAGTAAATGTAAGTTGCAGAAAGCTATATTATGTTATTAAATATATGAAAAACTTAAAGGTAATTTATTTCAATAATTTAAAATAAGTACTATATGACTGAAGGTAAAGAATAATCTAAAAATATATTTATTAACTAAAGATAAAAATCAATTGCGACTTATGTGTTTAATTTATGGTAATAAGTGAAATTAATACAGCATGCAACGAATATATTTATAACAAAATGGTGATTTTTTTTTCCGAATTTATTTTTCCAATATTAAAACTAATTATATATTTTTGACTTTTATGTCAAAGATTGCACAAATAAAAACAAACAGTTCTCTCAATAAATTTTCTTAACGGCCTAATCTCTGTCTTCGTAAGCGTCATGCTTTACTCCAAAGTGTCCTTCTCTCATCTTTTTTTTCTTTATCATACTGTAAATGATAAAACTTGAAATTGCTAAAGGCCTGGTTTCTTAGGACAGGACGCCGTCAGCTGGAAATCAGCGCTAACCTCTGATTGGTCCATTTTTGAGTTTGATAGTATACGTCATCGAACGCTCATCTTGAACAACAATTGCCGNTCGGACTGGAAAAAGTGCTTTGAAAATTGGTTCAAACGCATGCAAAAGTGTATTGATCATCATGAAGAATATTTTGAAAAACAATAAAACCAATTTCGATCCTACATATTTGTTTTTTCATTATTAGGTCAGAAATATAAATAGCAACCCTCGTATTCTTGGATAAAACGATCTTAAAATTGCATGCAAAAGCGTTACGAATTGCGTAAAAATCTCGTTGCCGCTCATCAACCCCGATGACTTGCAACATCATGAATAGCTCACCCCCGCAGTTGAAGGTGCGGGAACTGGAGAGGAGGCTGCATCTTTGAAAGAAGAGTTTCAGATGAAGAGCACACGCCGCCTGGGTGAAGAAAATATTTTTCTGGTGACTATTTTTGTTGTATTTAGGTGGAGACATTTATAATTTTGTCTATGAACACAAGAGATCAATGGTGGCTCAGGGGATAGAGCGTTTTCCTCCCAATGATGTGAACCGGGTTCGCATCCCAACCATGGCTGGTCGATACGAATTCCGCACCCAGTTCGCATCGATCACAGTGATGACGTAAAACATTCTCAGTCGTAGACGGATCATGGGTTAGAGTCCCCTTGCCGCCAGGCAAACCGTGAAAAAAATTCGTGGTTTTCATCTCCTTGTAACGCAAATGCGGGTTAGTTTCACCAAGAAGTCCTCCATGAAGGCTAATCTCTCACACTCCTTGGTCCAGGAGCTCCCATGTCTTCTAGAATGGGTTCAAAATTACAAGGCAACGAAGTTGAACATTAGTAGTCGCAAACCTCGTTGTAAATTAGTAGTCGCATTAGTAGTCGTTCTACTTACATTACCATAATCTAAAACCTTGGAAAATAGCCTTCTATATAAAATCCTGAAATCAAGGTTGTCTTAGGGTTTCCAAGCGAGAAAAAAAAATCCTTGAATAAAGCTAGTCTCAAGGTGAAAATAATCTAGGTCATTATAAGGTTTCTTTTCGCAAAGTCTTGTATGCTCAGCTAAAATACACCTTGTCATGAAATTTTAATGGACAATGCTATTTGATACTATCGCTTAGATGACGCTTAGATCAATATGGATCTAAGTGACTATTTTACGTAAGTGACAATACTCTTTAAAAAATACTCTAAAAATAATTTTTAACCCTTTTAGAATGAAAGGTATGAAACTGTAATATTTTTGCTCTATTGTATAAAGGTTTTGAGAGGAAACATTTTCTTGACAATGAAAAAAAATTCTGACACGCACGTCCTTTCAATTTAACTTTCAACGAAACAAACAACAAATGAATACGGAAGATTCCGCATGCTTGCTATAATGCTCAAAGACTGTTATAACAGACTGCGCTGTTTTATACAAATAAGGGATAACACTCAGAACATGGTTAACCTTACACTTTATTTATGCTGTGATATTAGTTTTGATAAATTTCTTTTAGGCTCATGACCAGTTAGAATTTAAAAATTACAAAAAAATTTTATGAATGGAAAAATTTAGTATAAATTTAAACACAAATGACAATAATTAAACTTCCTAGAATATTAAGCCTGTTCACACATCTCCTCGTTAGCATAACATAAGCAGAGGGATACATCGGAAGTTTTATAAATTTCTTCCTGTTTTAGAAAGCATGTTATTGTTTACATTCAGTCAACCATCAAAAAGGATATTCACATCTTAATTTTCAAATTTCTTTAAATTGTATCAAATAAATTTGCAATCTATATTTTCGATCCACTCTTGTTCTGTTAATCCCAGTAGGAATTCGTGTAATTATTTTCTCTGTGCTACACGTTGGTGGTGAATATGGTGGTTGATGGTGACTACTCTACACCAAGTACACCTACTCTACAACATTCTGGGAGTTTCTTCTGCGACAGAAATCAAAAACGATTTAACTCACGAGTTCTTGATTATATACCATATGCTTAATCTATCCACTATTACCTAAAATGCTTAATAGAATATTTCGGCTCAAAAAATTGCCTCGATCTTTTGCTTCTCGAATTAGCAAAAATTCATGGTTCACCATTTCCGGATTTCGTAAGAAGAATAACTAGCTACCTTACAAAATTACAAAAAATATACGATATTTAAAATAGTGTTTAAATTCAGAGGTGTGACAGCTGGCCATGTAAATTAATGAAGAATACTACTGAAATGAATGCAATCTAAATCATAATTTAATGAGGATTCATAACTACATAACAATCGGAGGATTAGAGAAATTATTTGGCTTCACAGTAGGGAGCTTTACCGCTGGTGTCCAAGAAATAATTGAGCTGATAGGGTGGTTTGACAGCGTGGAATCCTATCCTGTTCTTGTATGGGGTGTTCTTGCAGTGACCATCCTTAAATGCTTCGTAGGAGAAGCATGCATATGAAGTGTACTTGCAAGTATTGATGGAAGACTTGAAATAGTCTACAGATCTCCTGTGGCTGCATAAAGGGCCGGACTGAAGACCAGAGTAGCCGCGAGCTACAAATAAGCATTAATAATAAAACTCTGACAAACTCTAGTATTCACACCATATATCAAAAAAGAAAAGAAAAGAAAAAAACTCTACCGGAAGTCGTGAGATTCTCTTCTGACGTCATAGAATTGGCGCGACTATTTCTTTTTTGACGTTCCGATCTTGTTTGTATATACTTGGAATATTCAGTTGTTCTAAATTTAATTTTAATGTCGCGTTTTCACAAAGAAAAATGTTTTCTTCATATTTTAAAATATCAGATGACGGTAGGATAAAAAAGTACTTTTGTTCATATGCAATTACGAGATCATTGACCTGCGGATTTACGCAATTTAGTTTATGCGAGCACTACCTGAAACTGCTAATAGGAGTTGAAAGAACCTTTACAAGTACTGCCCCCTACCGTTGAAGACATGAAACACAGTCGGAAACAAGGTGAATACACCGTTTCAAGTCAAGAAAAGACAATTGCCTGTGTAAGATTTAAGTAATCATCCGCGACTGCATATAGTTCCGTTTACTTTTGTTATCAATTTCTACAACTATACTTTCGAAAACAGTATAAAAACTTTTAAAAGTTAAGCACGTCAACAAATATTTAATTCGTGTTATCGCTTACGATATACATAATAAATTTTTTTGAAAAAAGATTATTTTTTCGTTGTCATTCTGAAACAATGGACTTGGCGATATATTTCCATAAATGAGTAGCACATTTGTACTTGTAAAGGAAACAACTATATGACGTTACGAGAGCATTGGATTTGATTGGTTCACTAAAAATAGCGTGTCTTATGCCGACATACCCTTAACAAATAGAATGCGAAATAAAGAATTTTTACTTTTGTTACACTGAAGAAGGAAATCGTCTGCAAGAAACAATATTTAATATTCTTTCATTGGTTTCTTTAAATTAGAGTTGGCGATGTTGATATACGTTCGCTCTGGGAGCTTGGCATATATTTGGCTTGCACTTTAAACAGGTCCTCTCCATAAGGATACCAGGTATTTCTTAACTTACAACAGCTTATAAAGTAGACATTCGTAACTACATTTTTCTATTTTCTTAGAAACGCTTAGGTCACATTTATTACCAAATTGAATTAAACAATTTTTCTACCTAATTATGATTAAAGATCCTTTTGTGTCGTGGTGATAGATGATAAAAGTAACAAAAAGAAATATGACAAATGAAAATAAGTAGCTACAAATTTGTGATTAAGTTAAGTGATATCATTTATTTCTTTGACTTTTGACTTAATATTGGAAATAAATAAAAAATTTGTTTAGAAGGCAGTTTTTCTTTCTAAGTGACAAATAACATAACCAATAAACTTTAAAATAAAATAAACATGTTTTATATAACTTTTCCTTTTAAATATTGTATTGAATATTACCGCTGAAATATAATTTTCAAATGAAGAAATTCATTCTCCACTTCCTTCAGTTTTCATATTACAAATAATTTGTAAAGAATTGTTTCGGAATAAACACTTTCGAAATTTTTTTGTTTTGTTTATGGTTTAAAAAGATTCTTTATAGACATAAGATAATTTTTATACATTGAGGGGAAAATATTATTTCCTAAAGTTTCAAGCTATGTACAAAGTTGAGGAGTGCATTCACTAGAAATTATTGCAGTGGTTAATATAGGAAAATGTCAAGTGTCTTATGTCCTCGAACAATAAGCAAAATAAATGTATGCTTCTGCCAATAATTATATAACCGTCGTTGAACAGTCGATCCAATTCTGAGTTTACTATTACCAATGTTCACATTCGTAGCCTTGTAATTTTGAACCTAATCCAGGAGGCTAGGAAAGTCCTGTATCGCCAATTGCTGGGACTTGAGCCCGGTCCACCTTATTGAAAGGCGAACCCTCTGACCCTTGAGGCATCACAGCTTACGCGTTATCCTATAACAGTCGTTGAACAGCCGACTCAATTTTTGAGTTTATGACTACCAGTGTTCAACTCCGTAGACTTGTAATTGTGATTGCTATCCAGAAAACAAGGAAACTCCTGGATCAAATATTGGGAGAATTTTGTCTTCGTAGAGGACTTTCCGATAGAACTAAGCCGTATTTGCGTTAACGTGAAACCGTGAAAACCTCTGACAGTTAACTGGATGGCAAAGGGACTCAAATCCATGATCCGTCTAACAATGAGGATATTTTTACTTTAGCAATGTGGTCGGTTAGAGCCTAGTGCTGAATTCGGATCGACCTGCCATAGGTGGGATTTGAACCCGGTTCACCTCATTGGGAGGCGAACGCTCTATCCTCTGAGCCACCACGGCTCAAACACTACTTATCATACAAATTCCATACAGGATGAAATTGATTAACCTGTAAGTATTGAAATGAAATCTTACGACGTTTGGTAGGTTTGTATTTGCAGCCTGGTTGACGATTACCACCGTTGGGGGAGAAGACGGCATGCCCAACCATATCATCTGTGCCAGATCCTTCAAAGGAGAAATTAATATATAATAAATTAGTTTAGAACCACGGGATAGATAGGAAAAACAAGCATGGATACAAGCATTAAATACATGGATATCAAAAAACTATATAATGAAACTTCGTAAAAAATCATCGTAAAAAAATCAGCATAAAAGAGGTGATCGTGAAAAAAACTATCAATACAATTTAGACATAGTGTAAAACCATTTGATGACGGGATCCCCTTCAATCGATTCTTGTATGATTAAAGCGTTCATTGGGAATTTCAAGGTTTAGTATACACGGTTTACTTTATTCTTTTGACTTGGAGATGCAATCTCTAGCGTTTTCGAGATAATAGTTGCAAACGCGCGTTTATCGCTGAGGCAGACAGACTCTGGTCAGGGCAGAGTGGTTTTACTGTTTGCTTCAAATCCCTGAAATTAGCAAAATATGAATGCCTGTTTAAATATAATGCGCTGCAAAGTGGATAAGCGACATATAGTGCATATATTTTTTATTTACATACTTCATTTACTTAAGTATTTTTTGTTTGAATTTATGTTCCCATCTCGTGTAACAACAGTGTAAAAGGAATTAATCAGAAACTAGTCTGACAAGAATGTCTGAATTATTCTCTATTGGATACACGCTTAATAGGTCCTTCAGATCCCCAGACCTGAATTCAATAGAGAACGGTTCACGATACCTGGCCTACAAATCGCCGCTTTGTGCTCTTCTCCACGATGATGATCTGTAACAAAGTAACTCCGTGTTTATTTCTTGGTCTCAATTTCGGCGTGCCTGTAATTTTATTTAAAAAACAAAATTGGTGCTGCCCAAAAAAATACAAAGTATATGCATATTAGTGGTCATATAGTAATATACATAAACGAGAAAAAAAATCGTTGTCGATGTTATATCAAATAACTAGTGAGGACGGCGATATTCTGAACATTAATACCAGTTTTCTTTAGAAACCAAAATTAGTGCTGCATAAAAATATATTTTTCCCATGTAAACACCGACAGCCCTGAGATATCTAAGCGAATATTCTTTTCATCAGTTAATTTAGATAATATAATAGACTCCTTTTAGTTTTTGCATAGGCTATTCCGGCTCTTGCGCGATTAAAATAGACACTCAATTCGAAAAGATTTGAGGCTCAAGCAAAAAAGTGAAAATCTAACCTTTCGGGATAATTTAAATCTCGTTTGGAGGAAAACATCAGCGATTTAACTTGTACTTTCTGATTACTTGTGACGTAGGAAATGAAATATGAGCGTATTTTGCTTACCCTCATAAAGATTTTTTCCTGCATTCGTCTGTATAACATCAACAAAGATAGCATCACTCCTATCTAAACGAACTTCTTTGGGTGCATGATCAAAGTATGGACCTGCTGGATCTAAGCCTACAAAATAGATAAAAACAATTCATAAAATTTTATATAAGAGCACGAAGTTACCAAATTTTATAAAAGTGTAAGAGAAATTGTTTTAATAAAGGGTATGAACTTATCAAGCTTAATTTAATTATAAGGAATTAAAAAAATTTAAAATCTAAGAATTTACCAATTTTTGTTGTATGAAATTATCAAATTATAAAGTGCTGATAAAGAGCACAAATCTTATGAAGCTTTATTAAATTATATAAATGCAAAAATTTCAATGAAGAGTCAGGAAATTTTATAGTTTTTTAAGAACTACGAATAGATCTGAAAATTTAAATTTTCAGTTAGAAACCAGTGGCCGGTAGACTCTAATAAGTTTGCAGTGATTTTTTTCCTTAAGCCTAATGACTTAAGTCACTTTTTCCTCAGGTCAATACCGATACCTATAAGGTATTTTTTATTTCATAACCATTTTTTTCTTTTCTTTACTTGGATTAAATTTTATTTGCTTAAAAAACTCTATTGGAAATAATCTGCGGCAATAAAAAGTAAATTCAAACAGAGGAACATTATGAATATGTGACAAATTTCTGTTAAACATACTAAATTGACTTCTCCGAGCTAGAAAATTTGATGAGCAACAAGAAAAAAAAAATCAAAAAGAAGGATTGGAAAAAGTGACTGATTGTTCATTTAATTTAAGTCGCCGCTTTTTTCTGCTGACTCGCCACGTGATGAGTAGTTATTTTCAGGTCTATCTACGAACTATCTGCGAAGTTTGATTAGAAATTGTGGATTTTTTTGAAGAAATTCCTTACGATGTCAAAAGATTTCATTCGGAGTTGTGGGGGCTTAGGGGATAGATCATTCGCCTTCCAATGAGGTGAACCCTATTCAAATCTCAGCAATTTCTGGTCAATATGAATTAGGCACCCGGCTCCCACTGACCACAGTGCTGAAGAAAAACATGTTCAGTGAATGATGGATTATGTGTTAAAGTCCCCTTGCTGTCAGGTTCACCGAGGGAGGTTTTCGTAGTTTCCCTTTTCATGTAACGCAAATGCAGTTTAGTTCCACCAAAAAGTCCTCCATGAACTTAAAATTCTTCGAATACTTCATCAAGGAGTTCCCTTGTCTTCTTGATTTGATTCAAAATTACAAGGTCACAGAATTGAAGATTAGTAGTCACAAACCCAAAAATTGGGTCGTCTGTTCAACAACGATTGTAAAACATTTCATACTAACACCTGCTCTGTTTAAAATGGCTCTTAATCTCATAAAAACTAATTTTTTGTCGCAAGCAACTATTATTGGATAGAGTCTTTTTTTCAAATATATTTTTCTTAACGCTGACATCTAGATAATCAAGCCAGGACTAGAGTGTTTTAATTGAAACAGCGATAACAATTAGTTTAATGCGGGGTGTCCATCTCTTGTCCACAGAAAGCAAAGGAAATGGACGGAAAATTTCCCGACGGATTTTCTTTGTTGCCAAACTTTGAATTTCTATTTTATTAATCATTTAGGCACTCTAACCAGCAATGGTTTTATTTTATTTTATTTTATTTTGAAACCGTCGTTGAACAGACGACCCAATTTTTTGGGTTTACGATTACTAATATTCACCTCCGTTGCCTTTTAATTTTGAACCCAATCCAGAACACAAGGGAAATAATGAATCAAGTGTTAGGTTAAATTTGACTTTGGGGAGATCTATTTTTAATTAAACAAGCATGCATTTGCTTTGTATGGGGAGGAAAACCACAAAAACCATATCTAGCGTGAAGACAGGGTTAACTATAACCCATAATAGGTCTACCGCTGCCGATATTTTACGTCAGCACTGTGGTCGGTGAAAGCCGAATACAGACTTTGTATCGTCACGAAATCGCTGAATTCGAACCCAGTCACCTCATTGGAAGGCGAACGCTCTATCCCCTAAAAGATCAGGGCGCAACCAGTAACATTCTTTCCTCGTCCATGCCACTGTTAGGGTCATGTCACTGTCACTCTTCTCCAATCAGAGCCCACGCTAAGGATTTCAAATTATTAGCCAAATATCAAAAGTATTCGCCAATTTTCAAAGGTCTTCGCTAAATGCAAATCTTAACAAATTTTCATAATTAATATTTTTCTCACAGGAAACTATTTTAGGGTAGTTTAAGACTTATATTTTATTTGGATCCAATTCTAATTAGTTATGCAGCGTATTTACACTGTAATCGAATAAAAAATACTGATTTGTTTAGAAAAATTTATTTTGACGTAATTTTAATTTCTTTCAAGTGGAAAAAATCATTCTCCTGTACTTTTACCCCAACAGAATTTCATTCGCCAAATTTACGATTTTATCGCATTTGGCGAGGGGGCGAATGCTCAGCACGGGCTCTGATAATTGTGAGGTTTTTCAATTATTTATTAATTTTTTTTCTGGAGTACTTTCTTAAACTTAATCAATCTGATTGTGAAACAAAGCATCTTATCTGATGCAATTTAAATTTCCATACCTGTGATTCTGCCCAGATTATTAATTCTCTCTCCAATGTAACTAATCAGCTGACCACCAAGACTGAGACCAATAAGATGGATGTTTTCTGGTTCCAATCCAGTTTGATTCTATACAAATAGAAGGGATGAACTTAACATTTTGTTGGCTGGTTTTTTTATACAAAAACTATATCGTGTCACCTGCTTTTTTTGTAACTGAATATAGAAGTAAAGTGAAATATTCTAAGCGATGCGGGAAGTTTTAGAAAAATTCTATATCGCCCTGGATTTTATAAGTTGAAATAGAAAATGCAAGTGCAATGCCGAGTTAACTCGTTATCAGGCAACAACGTTTAGGCACGAAAAGACGAATTTACTCGCTAGCGGCTGTTAATAATGTGTTAAGTTTAAGAATGTGTTAAATTTAAGAATGTGTTATTTAACATTTTAATGAATTTTAGAAAATTCTATATATTAGAGGGATTTTGCATTCTTTAAATAAGCATGGGTTTCACGACCCTTTTGTGCATAAGTGATTTTTCTTTCTTTTTCGAATCAGACTCAGTTTACAATACCGTTTGATTTCTTTACGTTAAGATTATTTATCTAGGGTTGATTTACAATTTGAAATAATGCCATTCATCTAATTATATTTTTATAAATGCTCCGATTCAGACTGTTAGGATAAAGTTTTGTGCATCTGTGAAAAAGTTAAGATAGGAAAAAATATGATATGATGGAACAAAGTTAAAATATGAAGAATTTATGATCTATTATTTTAATAAAGCTATTTCTTTATTACGACTCAGAAGAAAAGTTCAAAAATATTCACTGATTTTAATGTTTATTTATTTAGATAAAAACAATTGTATCAAATTGGCGTTTTAAAAAAATAAGCAATCGTGAATTAACTTGGTTCTTACTTTCAAAAATTCACTAGAATCAAAATGAATATCTTTCAAAATGAATATCTATCATCATTAGAGTCCCGTTCTTTTTTGTTGTTATTGTTTCTAATCCTCAAGAGGTCCATCCTAATTAGACCAAATCCATAAGTCCAAAAAATGTCCAGAAAGTCTCAAAACAGATGAGGTTATGAGGAAACCTCGTCGATCTTAAGATCGATACAGTTTAGAATATGCTCGGGCGAAGCCTGGGCAGTCCTACATTTACTGCAAAGTCCAAAAGTCTTTTGCCTCTGAATAGACGAGAGACACCTCAAGTGACCACTTGCAAAGTGAGATAAACAAGTCTGATGGATTCTAGGTCCCTCAGAAAGCAAGGCACTTCCAGGTCATTTTCTGAAATACCAACTATGCGGAAGAGGAAACCTCCAGAGGTCCATAAACATTTTTTTGCACTCTGCAAAGGCCTCATTGAAAGTGGAAGGTAAATTTGTCTGTAAAGGTTCCAAAGAAGCATCTTTAGCCAGTGAGTCCGCCATCTCGTTACCTTTGATTCCAACGTGTGATGGAATCCATTGGAAGTGTACCCCAAAGTCCGCTGAGAGCCTGAAGAGCATTCCCAAAATTGAAGCCGCAGCCTTGTCTCCATTCATCCAGTTGATAAGGTGTTGGTTTGAAGATTTGTAATCCGTCAGTATCCATATATGCTTAAAGTCAGGCTCAGCAATATTCTCAACATGTCTTAGGCCATTTTCAATCGTAAAAGCTCAGATCTGAAAACCGAGCAAAATTCTGAATTTCTAAATTTGAGACTCTATGTATACGTGGGTGTTTCAATAAAAACCCCACTACTTGAATGACCTTCGTTGCTCTTGCTGCCATCTGTGTATAGTTTTAAAGCAACTGTTGGTATTTGGCTAATAGTTTCAAGAGCCATTTGTCTCATAAATTTTGGGTTGTCTTTACTTTTTTGGACCGTTCAACAGCTCCGTGAGGAAATGGATACCAGAAAAATCAGTAACAGGGCTAAAACATGGCCACACGGAATGATGTTCAATTTGGCAGGGATATTGCAAGTCTACAAGGTGAATTGAAACAGCCAAAGAGAAGGGACTGTTCCTCTTCAGTCTATGGTTATTTTTCCAATTTTTGAGATAGGATGAGATTCTGTTCTGGTAACCAAAACTGATGAGCTTACTGAAGTATTTCTTGAGACTGAAGTTCCTTCTCATGTATAAAGGCTGGAGGTCAGATTCAAACAGAACAATTTTATCTGGACAGCTGCTGCTCAAACCTACAATAATTTTTGCCGCTCTAATTTGAACTCTTTTCAATCTATTCAGGTTTGTCTCTGAAGCACAGGAATAAATATTGTTCATTCCGTTCTTTTTTATCAAGATGAAATGTGAATTTATAGATAAAAAATAAAGCTTTATATTAATTTTGACACCTCAACTATGGTTTTTTACTTTCGTTAGAGTATGAAAAATATGCCATTCAATCTAATATTTAAAAATACCTGCTTTATAGGTATAGAAACAAGAAACAACGATTCAAACAAAGAAAAAGAATACCAAATATTTAAATTTATAATAACAGAACTTCCTTTGAAAGAAACGCGCAAAGTTGCAGAATTTTCATAAGAAAGAATAATTGAAGCAATAAAGAAAAAGAAAACAATGGAAATTAAAATACGGTTACCGAAGCTGACGTCTTCAGGGGGTACTAGCTCCGGAAGTTATAAAAACAAAACCTTTTCGATTGAGAGAGCCAGACAAATGTCAAAAATTGCTCTCTCGGTACACCGAAGGTTTTGCAAAAGTCAAGGAAGAAATATAAAAAAATCAAATCAGAAGAAAAATTTAAACAAAATCATGAGAATATAATACAAAAGTGAGAATACAAAAACACGCAGTAAACTAGTCAAGCACCAAATTGATGGAACTAACTCAATGTAACTCATGCAAAAGAAGCGTTTGAAATATAAGAAAACAGCGCCCCCTATTTAAATGCGCAGTAGAAGGAAAAATAGGATAGGAAAGGTAAAGATCGCGTAACAAATTAATATAATGTTTAACTGGGGCTGCTCAGTCAAGACTTTAATTTCGCTCTGTTAAACGAAAGAAATAATAAACTAATATTTCTCAATCATTTTCCCAATCAAAAATTTAACATTACAGTAATTAAAAGAAAAATCATTATTTCTCAAATTTTTCAAAAAAAAATTTTCTACCTCTTGAAAACACTTACCGTTATTGTAAATTTAGCTAAACAATGGAGAAAAAACTAAATTTTTGAAAATTTTACAGCACGAATTAGCATTAAAATTACAGAAAAAAAACTTTAAATTTAAAAGCCTTTCGTTTATCAAAAACACCAATTTTAATTTTTTTATCAACCATATGAATTTTAAAATCTAAATGTTAAACTTTTAAGCAATTCTCATTAGTTGTTTTCAAAACCAAATCTTTAGGATAAATACTAAAAATGAAATCATAATTGTCACAATTAAATAAAATTAAATCATCAATGTATCTAAAAGCTTTAAAATCATTAAACTCAAGAAACTTAGCTTCAAAAAAATTTAAAAAAAATATAAGCAAAAGCTCCAGAAAAGGAATTACCTTGTGGAATACCAATAATTTGTTTATAAAAATCCAGACCATAAAAAAGTACGTTCTTAAAAAGATTAAAGCTACAAATACCCAACCAATAAGATTTATCAATATTTTCATTAAATAAATATTTATCAAAAATGCCACTACAAATTTCAATAATCTGTTCATGTGGAATACTAGCGCACGTAAGAAAAAAATTTGACATTAAGGGGTCCGAGCTTTGAATCGCTCTCCTGATCAAACTATAGGGACGATATTTTCCAAAATGCGGCTACCCCTATAATTTGGGGCTCAGAAATCCAAATTCGTTGAAGACAAGGTATGTTTATTCAGAGAAAGTACGTTTTGTGCCTGAATTCGTAACTTGAAACATCATCTGCACTAGCAAATTAGCCTATTTGATGCCACCGCTAGGGCTATTAAGATTGAGTCTTCTAGCGTGAAGATACAATTATTAGATCAAAAGTTTTTAGCATTTGGTCCGATTCTTCTTAGCGCGCAGTACATGTGCAGGCAAGAGAAAAATCTCCAAAAAAAAAGAGAGAGAAAGAGCGAGTTGCCAAAATGCACTTGATTGAAAATGAGTAATATATAGAGAAAAGTGTTTACAACCAACTACTACTCGGAAAATTCAATAAGATCAAAAATAATTTAATTAAATTTAAATATATATGATTTTGTTTATTTCTCTAACTTTTCTAGGTAGAAGTGAATTGAATACGTTGAAATAAAGACAGTAAAAAATATGGATAATATTCAACTTATACTAAACCATTATGAATGTTCAACTTTATATCAAACCATTATGAAATGAAGAAGTTTAGCTGTATAAGCTCCGACCAATCTTGCGTTGGCAACAGATTGAGCTAGAGTACCGCTTGCTTCACGTGAATAGTCGACTAAGATTACATTGTAAGAGGAATACTTCAGGAGCTCTGTCATTATACCCTGTAGGAATGGAAAAAGAATAGTTGCAATCTCAAAGTGCAACGGGCTACGATTTTCCAATCCGGTGACTTTTAACGACTCGCTCTTCTGCTTGGCATTTTCTTAAATAACTTGATACGTGACTTCTCCGGTATTATAGTATTTTTTTAGTTTAGGTATAGTTTAGGTAACAGTTAGGTTTTTATAGTTTAGGTAACAAATTTTTAAAAAAATAAAAACTTGCATTATAATTGGATCCAACTGCTGCCTAGTGGAAAACCTCCAAAAGAGAGAGCAAGTTGTTAAAAGCTGCTGGATTGTAAGTTAGCAACCTTAAGTAATGCTGAATACTCTATGGAAATAAAAAAATTTCCCCTATCCAATTCAGGATACACGGCAAACTTTTTATTTGCCTCATGACTGGCTCCGGGTACTTGGTAAAATTCGGACTTATTATCAGGTCCGGAATTATAGTATTTACGCAAAATAATATAAGAATTGTATAAATTTCTGCGGAACAAATAAAAAATATAGTTGTAACCCTTTGGGCATTTAAAAAAAATTATATTCTAAATAAAAATATATATATTTATATTCTAAATAGTTATATTCTAGAACTCTCAGTTTTGACGATTCAGCAATCCTTGAGCTGTATTAAGTTAATTTTCTGAATCATTTCGCCACAAAATCACGTGATTTGCAATGAAATGCGAACTCTAATATCTATGAACGAAAATGTTTCACCTACTCGAAACTTAATCCTATTGAATTGTGGGAGATTGAGTGGAATAACGAAACTAGAATGAAGATTGGACTATCAAAAATAAAGTGTCGAAATTTTGGTCAAAGATGGTGGTCAAAGCGTTAGCCTTCTGCAAGGAAGATTTCGGATTCGTATCCCACCAAGGGCATAAGTGTAATTCATCTCTCTGTTCTATTTGTCTCCTTGTGTTGTTATGTCGGGGGGGGGATCCACTTTCATGGTGCCTCTGATAAAGTGATTTCTAGAAAACTTGGTACATTATTTTTTTACCGGGACTTGTGCACGCGAATGTTGTGTTTATGCACTGTAAGTCCATGTTCGGTGGCCATCTCCTTACATGTATGATTAGCGCTGTTGTTTCTGGAAGTACCCGACTTTCTACGGTTCAACGCGTCTTTTCAGTTGCAGTTCTTTCACTCTTAAAAATTTTAATTCGAAAATCAGGTTTACTAAAAATTTGGTGAAAATAGATTTTTATAGAAAACGAAATTTCCAGTAAAATTATGTGATTCAGTTAAAAGCGTTAATCTTACTTTGATTCTATAATTGGGTACTTGACACCGGGGGAGAAGAATACTGCTAAAATCACATGGTAGTGTCTAATCACAAGGCTCCGAATGGCATAGTTCTTTTGATTTGATGGAGCTTTTAGTCTTGATTTTTTTCCCGCTGAATCAATTTTATACCTGTAAGCAATGTCACGCGTGTGTGACATTTGGTGCCATTTTGGAGAATCTGATTGGCTGCTGAATCGTGGCATAAACGAACGTCACGATTTACCTAAGCATGACGTTGCTTGTAGGTATCCATTTGCAGAAACTTTAGAAACGTCAGGCTGAACTCGATTAGATGGCTTTCAGAAAACAACGAAATTGTGATGTCATTTTGGCTGTAATTACTTATTTTATAACATTTTAATTTACGAATAACATTTTTGTTTATTAATAACGTTTTAGGACAAACGATGTAAAAATGCCTTTTCTTATGTTTCAGGTATTGAATTTTACTCGATGAATCAAGTTCACTACCAATAAATTGTGCCACTTTTTACAAGGTTTACAGGACTGTACAGATACAGTCAATATTGGCCCTTTATTGCCTTAAAATAAACGAATTCATCACGAAAAAACACCTTCATTTTTCCTTTCTGTTGAAAGCTTAGAAAAAGTTTTAAAAATAGAAAAGAAATAAGAATAAGTTTATAGAATTCTTCATAAAAACATCATAATATGATTTTTAATTATTCGTAGATTAAACATATTTTTGACGTATATTATGCTTCATACTTTCTTTTAGATATTTCTTAATTGTTTCAAACGACGATATTATAAATTAGCTTTACTAACTATTGAAAAAAGTAGCTAATCAACATTGGCTTTACAGTCTCAGAAACACTGGTTTCACGATTAAGCTAAAAATGCATAAAATTTTCGACAAGATTGTATATAGAATAACCGTTTTAAGGTTACGCGATTTCCCCTCTCCGTTACCATGATATCGATTTTCATGTTATCCAGGCTAGTACATTATTATTATAATAATATACAGTTATTGTTTATTGGTACAACATACACTAGCAGGATTTTGTTTGCTCAGGGAAATCTTATTCGTATTTGTCAAAAGGATAGACAAAAATCACAAAGAAGGACAGCATGAAGATGCATACAGGGAAACAGCGTGATCATTCACCTCCAAACTTCGCAGATCATTGCTTGGTAAGGAAGGTCCCATATACAGTTATGAGTTTTAGATGTTCCGTAACTGCCATGTGAATAATGTATGTACAATCCACCGAAGAAAAAAACACACTACTTCGAATAACTTTTGATCTAATGATCAGATCTTCACGTTCTAGAACTCATTCTTAATGGTTCGAGGGGATGACCTTAAATATGCTAATTAATTGATGCAGACGATATTTTAAGTTACGGGATCAGACACAAACACGTACTTCCTCTGAATACACAATGTGTTGGATGTAGCCGTAATCTTGGAAACAGCGTCCTCGCAGTTTGATCAGGAGTACGATCCAAAAATTGGACCCCTTAATGTCAATTTCACTTTTTGTGTATTCCGCCATACCTGGTGAACGTTCTTAGCGAATTAAAACATTTTTTCATTCAATTATAAAATTTGTTTGTTTTGGTTAACATTTATCACGCAATTATAAAATTAATTTTGGTAAATAGGGGAGAGTTGGATAAAACGGCATAGTCGGACAAAACGGGATACGTCGCCTAGGGACCAGACTATTGCAGCTATCTAGCGGATGACGACAGAAACTTGTTATTTGACTGTGATTATATCATTTTTAGCGCGTACAGTCTCGAGATCACTAGTTGATAGAAAGTTGTAGGTCTCAGAACTTTTTTACTCCATTTTTTTTGCCACTTTCTACATTTACGTGCGTTGTTTTTCGCATTGTACTGCCTATATATATAGGATTACAATTCCGGTGAGTATTACATTTGATGAAGCATGTATTAACGAGTATTCTCATGTCTAGTCAATCTAATTTTTCTTTTACGTTTAGGCAGCAGCCATGTTTGTTTTGAAAAGTGTCTGAGTCTGACAAAACGGGATACTTATGAATTGGATAAAACGGGATAGAGTTTTTTTATATCCCGTTTTATCCACATATTTATTTGTTGGCCTAATATTTTTACTATATTATTATTACTATATTGAAAGAAAGGTAAAAAAGGCTCGTACAAATACATTGACCCCTGGATTGGCAGCAGTGAAAAAGTTGGACAGATAAGAGACAGTATTCAATGTTGAACAAGAAAAAACGCGTGAGCATGTATTGGCTCGAGAAGAGAGATTATTTGGTACAACTCTAACAGACATACGAATGCTAGCATTTGAGTTAGCTGAGAGAAACAATATTTAGCATAATTTTAACACAGGGAAAAAATGGCTGGGAAGTGTTGGTTGCAATTATTTATTGGTAGGCATGAAGAACTTAGCCTCCAAAAACCAGAACCCACGAGTATGGTCCGAGAAAAAGGGTTTAATCGCACTGCAGTTAAATAGTTTTTTGAACTTTTGAATTCTCTATTAAGTAAACATAGGATTACTCCAAATGATATTCCAAATGACGACAGTGAAAATGATGGAATAAGTGTTCATGGTTGAAAACTCATAAAATCTTTAAAAACTTATGTAGCATCATTATTTTTGTGTACTTAATTATAAAACAACAGTTTAAAAATGTTAGAAGCAGTAAAATCCCATAAATAAAATTTTTAGAAATTTTGCTTTACAGTTTTCTGTCAATTAATTATGTTTTTAGTTAATTTTACGCAAAAAATTAAGCATTGCAAGCCCTATCCCGTTTTGTCCGACCCAGGTACGCTAAAACGGGATATGTAAGAGTTTGGAAAATGATTTTTTTTCCTATTTCACAGTCATTAAAATTAGTTTAAAATATGTTTTTTCTGAGCTTCACTAAGTAATGTAGCTATAAAAAAATAAAGTGTCGTACTCTTTAACAGATTTTCCCTAGTAAATAAAAACAATAATGGTATCCCGTTTTGTCCAACTTTCCCCTACTTATTATTTTTATCATTTTATTAAATAAAAGTCAGAATTTTTTTGAATTGTTGGGTATACAAATTTTTAACTCATTTTGAAGTATGATGCAAAAATTATATACCTTACAATTTAAACATTTTCCACTCTTGTTTAATAAAACAATAAAAAATTTTAAATATTAACTGACATGTATTTTTTGCATGAATTATCTTTTGATAAACAAATTTTATAATTGTGTGAAAATTTTTTTAAAATTCAATAAAGGAGTTCTCGAGATATGGCAGAATACGCTAAAAGCAAAATCAACATTAATGGGCTCAAACTTTAGACCACTCACTCCCCTAAGTAAACTATGGGGACCATATTTCTTAGATTGCGGTTACCCCCTATATTTTGGGAATCAAAAATCAAAATCCGTTGAAAAAAGTTTATGTTTATTCAGAAAAAGTGCTTTCTATGCCTGTTTCCATAATTTAAAATATCGTGTGCACTAACTAATTAGCATATTTGAGGCAACCCCCTGAATCTTTAACATTAGAAAGACTGAAACTTAGTATATTCCTATATTGGCCAAAAGCAGTAAAAATTACTGCATTGTGAAAGAATAATTAATGCTTGTGAAAGAATGCTCCCTAACATTGAGAAAGAATAACTAATGTTGATATTTGTTTCATTAATTTTTAATATTTTTTTATATTATTTACGGTTATACACTATCTACCAATAAGTATTTGGACACGTGTTATTGAAATGAAAAACAAATCTTATTCATAATCAATAGTTGATAGAGCCTCCACAAGAGGCGATTGCGTGAACCCTCTGGGGAATACTTTCCGCAAGTCCTTGTTGACGGCTTGTGGTATTTTCTTCCACTTGGCTTGGAGAAGATATGTAAGTTCCTTCACCGATTTTGGACTGGTAGTACACCCCTTAATTCGGCGATACAACTCATCGTAGAGGTTCTCGATAGGGTCCTGGTCTGGGCTCTGAGCAGGTCAGTTCATTCGATTAACCCCATTGGCACCAAACCAAGTCTTAGTGACCCTCGCAATATGACAGCTGGCATTGTCGTCTTGGAAGTAACAGGGCTCCACCCCGTAAAACTGCCACAACGTAGGAAGCACATTGTTATCCAAAATAGTGCAGTAGGCATCTTGCATGGGACTAATGCCGATGTTGTTCCCTACACGATATATACCGGCGGAGGGCGTGACGTATCTCAGGACCTCAAATATAGTCAATTGCATAAGTATCCAAAGACTTATTGATAGATAGTGTATAACAAGTTATTAATGAATATTAACAAAAAAAATTTACTTCGATTGGAAGAAAAAAAAAATCAATGCATCATTCTTTGTACATTTTTTGCAAATGAAAAAGCAGTTAAAAAGCAGTCAAAATGACTTCCTTGGGCAATCTAGTGTTAAGAATGAGTCCAAGAATGTGAAGATCCAAACATTAAATCAAAAGTTGCTCTGGGTGGTTGGTTTTTTATTGGCGCACTGTACATGGTAGGTTGTTTTACTAATTAACATCACACAAGATCTGCACAATTGGTTATTGGTGACGGTCTGTGAAACATCCCTGAGGATAAACCGTAGACCGCATACATACGTCACATCCTGTTTTACACGGAGAACATTTTCACACACCATCCCTCCCCATATCGTAGTTTAGACCCGAACCAGAGCACGATCCATCTCCGATCCAGTACCTCCCGAGGTATTGATGTCATGTAAATAAAAAAATAGTAGCGTTGCTGCCAGTCACATCGTTACCAAGGCGACGGAGGTAAAAACTGCGACCTTGAGAATTTTATTTATACAATTTTAATTAAAAGAAGCATATTAAAGAGTAAACTCTAAGTCCATTACACTTCAAAGTGAACAAGAATATGGCATAAATTAATTTCAAGATGTATTAATCTAACTTTAGAATCGCGAAGTTTTCTGACTCATTTAGATTGTATCAAGTTAGCACAATATTATTTTGCATGGTACCCCGTTTTCAATAGTATATACATCTAACAGGTTGTATTCATTATATAGATCTAATTAAAAGTTAAAAAACTGCTAATTTTATAACATTGTTAAATTAGATAATAAAAATAATGAAATCTTTAAAGCTTCCTTACTGTAACTGATTTTGGATGACCTAAATATCCGTGAACGAGTACTTTTGTTGGTAAATTATCTTTGAAGGGAGACTTCGACAGTGATTCTGGTGTTGGTTTCAGATCAAAGGGCTTCTTTTGATTGGAGCGTGTATACAACAGAAACTTTGTGTGCAGTTCTTGTGGTGGTACAGTTACTGGTCTGTACAGAGGATGGTACCAAGGTGGACCGGTATAGAAACATCCCAAATCTCCGAAACATTTTGTCGTGAAATTCACTGCGAAAAAGAAATGACATTATTTAGCAATCGACATAAAACCTTTTTTTTTCATTATTGTTTTAATGAAATTGTTTTTCAAAAAATGTCTTTATGTTCTGAGTCAAACATTCCAATGTACAGTCCGCAAAAAAAAAATATATCACCCTGAATAACTTTCGTTCAAACGATCGGATTTTCACGAACTAAGTGTCAATCTTAATGGTTCCGGGGGGTGACCTCAAATATGCTAATTAATTAGTGCTAACTATTAATTAAGTTACGAAATCAGACACAAAAACGTACTTTCTCTGAATAAACATGTATTTTTTTTTACAAATTTGGAATCCAGACACTTGAATTAGGGGGAGGGGTAGACAAAGTTTTGAAAAAATTGGGTCTTAAATTGGGACACAATAAAGGTTTATATATTTGGCGATAGTCCAGAAAACCGCCAAAAAAAAGTCGCCAGCGCAAATTAATATTTTAAGGTAACCCATTGACTAATTCAAAAAAAGAAGACCAGAGTGCCTAGTGAAATGTAATAAATACATTGCCTAGTCAAATGTAATAAATATTAAAATATTTATTACATTTCACTAGGTTGCAAAGCAACCAATTTCTTACTGTAAAAAAAAATTTAAATAATGTTCTGTGATTACTCGGAGATGTTTAATAGGAATATCTCAAAGTTAATAGAAAATATCTCAAAGTTTCTAGGATATAGACAATTTTTAAAGCTAATTTCTGAACAAAAAGCAAAATTTTTTTATTTTAATCTCCTTTGAAAAGAAAATTTGAAACGATTTATAAATTATTTATAATTTTCTAAGTTTTTAGAATTTAAATACATGAACTTTTTATCTGATATTATTTAGATTATATTGTTTTTGTTATACTTATTCGAGGATTTCATACTAAAATCAAATTAACATAACTTATTATGGCTATATACAAAATTTTAGGGATAATCATTTTTACAGCTTTAATCGAGTGTTCTAGGCAAGAAAGTTTGAAGAAAAAAAAGTGCTTGAAAAATAAAATGTATATTGTATAGTAATTCTAATGCGCATTCACAAGGTTTTCTATAATTTACGATATTTCTTTTTTCTATAACTCAAGGAATTGCTGAATGTTTAGTGGTATTTTAAAAACATTGAAATATGTTATGTTTAAGAATAAGATATTGAAATAATATGTTGCATATTGTAAGATTCATTGTTTAAAAAATCGCTTCATTCTGCTAGATATTTAGGTTACAAGGCTTTCTTTGGATAAAGATGATTAGCAAATACCATCCTCATCTTTCGATACATTCTGAAACTTACATTCGCAAATTCACCATAAAATGTCGCAGAGCATATTCTTCAAATACGATTACAGCTACATTTACCAGCAAATACTGCTACTAAGATTATTTTTGTTTTCTTATATATGTTACCGGACAAAGTATGAAACGCCGGTATTGAATAGAATGCGTAGGCATTCTATACAATGCCGGATGTTTTCAGCAAAGTATGAAATGTGAGAGGTATTACATACTTTCCCTAGGCATTCTATAGAATGACAAATGTTATTTAGGCAAAATATGAAAAAAACATACTGATGAGGTCATTATGTTATATTAATGATGTGCATGTTACTGTGAATGACCGTAATCGGTGGTTGTTGACTTTCACCGGTGAATGTTGACAATCACATAGTCGCTTTGGTGAATGTCCGAAATATTTATTACATCCGATTTGATATTAATTTATTTGTGGATATAATTACATTTATTCGATATTTTAATACTTACTGACGATAGATTAGAAGAAACATAAGTGTTTGGAGTATCAGGCTAATATATATCGGGCAATGGCTCTGAACCTTATAAAAACATCGGTGTAGGATATACCGGACAGTGACACTTGACCTTAAAAAAACTTCAGTGTAGGGCAGGGATGCCGAACCAATGGCACGCGTGCCATTTATGGCACGCGACACACTATTCTGGGCACGCCACTGACCACAACGTTCACTATGAAGCATATTAACAAATTAAAATTCGCAAAAACAAACAAAAGATTAATATTTTATGCCAAAAAAACAATCAATTAATAACCATAAAAAACACGCTAACAATAAATAACCAGCAAAAAAAGATTTAACAGTACTGCTTAACTGACATCTTACAACCTAACATAAGTTATTTGTCATCTAATCTGCAACAACAGAAGTCACACTGATATTACTTTAAGCTGAATTACGCTTATAACTGAGACATTGAAAAATATTTGTTTGTTTTTTTCACGGTAAATAAAGAGTTTTGATTTGATAGTATTATTATTTTCCGAATAATCGCGAAGTCAAAATTATTTGACGGCACGTCTATGACCTCATTAAACTATTTTTTTGAAAAAATGGCACGTTGGTGCATAAAGGTTCGCCATCCCTGGTGTAGGGTATACCGGGCAGTGGCACTTGTCCTTAAAAAAACATCAGTGTCTGGTATACAGGCAAATGTATACTGGGCAGTGGCAATTAACTAGACCTTTGGTAAATGTCCGAAATATATACTAGGTCTAGTTAAGTGCCAAAACTCGGTAATACATTTGTCCGGTATATCCTGCACTGATGTTTTTTTAAGGTCAAGTGCCACTGCCTGGTATACATTTGTCCGGTATACCCTACAATGATGTTTTTTTTAAGGTCAAGTGCCATTGCCCGGTATGGATTTGTCCGGTTTACCCTACACTGATGTTTCTTTTAATCTATCGTCAGTGAGTGTTAAAATATTGAATAAATGTAATTATATCAGCGAATAAATTAATATCAAATCGGATGTAAAAAATATTTCAGACAATCACCAAAGCGACTGTGTGATTGTTGACATTCACCGATGAAAGTCGACATTCTCCAGATTTCGGTCATTCACAGTAACATGCATTTCTCAAAAATAAAAAGTCCCGTAGTGGACTGATCGTTAAGACACGGTTCCCAGCAGATCACCGAAGTCAAGCATCACTGGCTGCGGTCAGTGTGCGGGTGGGTGACCACTTGGATCAGTCTGCGTAGGGACCGAGGGTGTGCGGTATTGGTCCTCGTTAAACTGTGCTACCGTAAAGTGCTCGACTTCGCGCGCAGGTCGTCGGGCTACCGAAGCGGGGGTGCCATCCCCTCCGCAGAGGATCAAAATTGTGATGGCATGTCTTCGGATCATCCTCCGGGGTGTTTCCCAGACCGTCGCCAATAGCCCATTGTGCAGCTCTAGTGCGACGTAAATTAACAACAACAACAACAACATCAAAAATAAAAATGTCATTCTGAAAAAAGAAAACTGAGAGTTCCATTAAAAAACATTTATTCAAAATGTGCAAAGAAAAGTAAAAAGTTGTGCAAGACATAATTTATGCCTGTCTTATTAAGGGAAACAAAATTTTCATACAAAAGAAAAGAAAATAACCTAATTGTCATTTTTGAATGACATTTTGTCGAATGCATTTTATACTTTACCGGTTTCTCATTTGGCATTCTATAGAATGCCTAGGAAATGTGTGAAATATACACCGAAGAGACATTACATTATAGCCCCCCTGCTAATAACACGTAGGACGACCTTTAGCTCTCAAAACTGCTAGCACCCGCTGTGGCATTGATTCCTCAAGGTGCTGATAAAGTCTGAGGTATCTGGTACCAAGCGCTCACCAACTGGTCCTGCAATTCCCTCACATTGCGAGGGGGTAGCATGGCAGTATGAATTTGGTTTTCCAAGTAGGACCACAAATGCTCTATTGGATTAATGTCAGGTGAATTTGGGGGCCAAGATATGACTTGAAAGTCACTGGAATGTTCCTCGAATCAATCCATGACGATTCAACCCTTTTGACATGGTGCATTATCTTGTTGGTAAACACCATCATCCGCAGGAAAAACTGTTGCCATGAATGGGTGAACCTGGTCTGCAATTATATTCAAGTAGCTTACAGAAGTCAGGGATTGTTCTATGAGGATTATTTCCTTCTTAACAAAATAAGGCATTTTCCCCCTAATAACACTTTATACTACAATAATATCTTGGGAATCGTGCTAAAGTAAAAAATTAAACAAAATAGTTTAGTATATTATCCGGAAAAAAATCTACATCGAATCATAAAGAAAGAGTAAAAGATATAATGAAATAATAAGTAAATCACACGTGATCAGATAATTAAATTTCACAACTAAGATGTTAGGAAGACATTTAAGATGCTGAGATATTTTAAGACGCTTAAAAATTTTGGCTACGTATTCGACAGCTTTTTATGTTCAGTATCTTTATACTCTTTGTAGTGACTTCTAAAACATCAATACTATTTTAGATAATCTATGTTGAAGTCACAAGAAACAAAACAAAAAAAGACAATCAATAATTTAGACTCTTTTTTCGAAAAAAATAGTATGCTTAGTAAATAATCAGCTGTTCTGCATTTAATAATTTTAAACAGCGGAAAGTTTTTAATTTCTCAACAAGGTTTTATTAGTTAGCAAGCAATAATTCTTTTAAAAAAAACTTGACAATAATTTAAAAAGGAACTTTACTTTAAAGAAAACCTAAATTAAAGTACTAAAAATAATTTATTAGTATATTAATGATGAAATAATAAACGTAGTAGGGTAAAGAATAAGATTTTTAAAAATGGGGACAGGTGATTAAAAAATTACTCTTAAGATTAAGACGATATATAAGATGTTGACTACGTATTTTTATTAATATTTATAAAAAATATATTCAAGAAATTGATAAATATTTTATTCCAAATCTATTCATACGTATGTATATTATAGAAATTGTATCAGTTATTGAGAAAAAAAACTAAAAAATAAAAAATAATCACATTAAATAAGCAAAATCTGGTGTATAATCATATTCAATCACAAGCATGCTTTTATAAAACTCGACACTCGTTGATTAAAATGTTTTATTCAAATTTCTTTACTAAATTGCAAATAGAATTTTAGACGACTAAAAAAGAAATATCGTATTTTATAGTTTTAAAAAAATAAAAATAAAAAGATTAGCAAACGATTATTAGCGAAAAAAATATGAATGAAATTTTACGCTACGCGCGCGAAGTCAAGTTCCTCGCAAGTTTATCACATTTTAATATTAATCGCCCCATTTAATCATTTCTTTATTGTCGCCAAATTATTTTTTTAAAAATAATTAATTTTAATTTTTCTCAGCTTCTAATAAATAAAAACAGTTGAAACTTTAGATTTTTCAATTGAAAAATATGTAGATTAATATGGTATAAAAAAATTCATACCTTATAATTCAAAATTTTTTCATCCTCAATTTAATTAAATAATAAAAAATAATTAATAATTATTAAAAATTATTTTTTTCATGAAATTATCTTTGGGTAAATGAGTTTTATGAGTGGGTGCAATTTTTTTTTGAATTGCTTCATTAGTTTCTAAAATATGACTGAAAACGCAAAAAACGAAATTAACATTAAGGTTTCAAAACTTTGAATCGCTCTCCTGGCCAAACTATGGGGACCACATTTCCCAGGCTGCGGTTACCCCCCATATTTTGAAGATAAGGAATCCAAATATGCAAAAAACATTATATGTTTATTTAGAGAAAGTACGTTTTTGGGTCTGATTTCGTAACTTAATTATTATTTAGCACTAATTAATTGGCATATTTGAGGTCACCCCCCAAAACCATTAAGATTGGCACTTAGTTCGTGAAAATCCGATCATTAGAACGAAAGTTATTCAGGGTGAAACCTTTTTTTCGCGAACTGTACATTGTTTAATAAATTGCACCACTGTTTTGAAAAATGGAGGTCTTTTGAATAAAATGAAATGATCTATAATACATTATATAAATACTAGGAGGCTTCGCCCCTGCTCGCTGGCCCTCGCCAACCCTCGGAACTGCTTTCGCAGTTCATTTCGGATTGCTTTGCAATCCGATGCTTGCTTTACTCTCTCATTGGATACGTTCTTAACGTCCAGCTTTTGTACACTTTTTTTGAACACTGAAGTTCCGAAAACTTTTCACTGTAGAAAATTCTAAACCTGTGCATTTCAATATTAATTTGAAATTGCAAACACACATATTTTTCTTAATCACACTATTCTAAATTTCAGTTGTTGAGAAAAGTGACTGTTGTAAGTTTTGTTTTAAAGTCTTTCCCACCAAAGGGCTAAAACCATGTGTTGTAAAACAATATGAAATAGTACTGTATGCCGGATGTAAAGCATCGGCTTCGATGAAGATAATTTTGTGAGAAATATTTTGATAATTTGATGAAAATTCACCCGATTAGACATATGATGCTCACTACGTGCTCTTGCGCGCCGAAGCCCATCAATTAAAAATGAAACTGTTGCCAACGCGAGAAAAGAAATATAATCGATTTTATTGATACATACGTAATAGCGTTTTAAATAATATAGATTAGCCATATGATGCCCACTACGTGCTCTTGCGCGCCGAAGCCCATCCATTAAATACGAAACTGTTGCCAGTGTGAGAAAAGAAATATCATTGATTTTATTGATACGTACGTATTAGCGTTTTATATAATATAGATTGTATTGATAACATCACGTGTTACATCTGGATGTACTGCATAATAAAAGTATGAAAGTGATTGCTAAATATTTAATGCGAAAATGCATAGCTGTGTTACGAAATGTTGTTCAAAAAAACAAAAAATTTTGACAATTGTTCGATTTATATGCAATTCCTTGCATGCAATATTTAACCCTTTTAAGACCTCGATTTTCGCGGCGCACCTTCATGGCGCATGATACCCTCTATGTAGTGTCTCTTTCCAACACCAGCAGCTCATGATCGCATGATTTTCCCTTCATGGCGCATGGTACCCTCTACGTAGCGCCTCTTTCTGACATCTGCAATGCATTATCACACGATTTTCCCTTCATGGTTATGGTATCCCATATGAAGTGACTCTTTCTGACACCAACAGCACGTGATCACATGGACGTGATTTCAATTCGGAATGTTTATTTTTAATTTTTAAGTAACCTTAAAAAATTTTGGTTACGTCAGTTGATAATTTCGATTAATGAATCAAGGAAAATAAATCTTCAATATGAGAAACTAAATTTATTATTATTATTTTATTTGATCTGGGGTATTTAAATGCGTAAGCAACTGCACGTGGTCAGATTTTTCGAAAGTATTGACCACGTGAATTACACGCGTACTAGTTTTCTGTTTTGATTTTGTGGAAGATCTGAAAAATATGAAATTCTTATTTGCTCATGTGGGAGTTGACTTGTTGCTTGCATATTCGGCTTCGCTAGATAATATTTTGTATGCTTTTCGTCGGTTTTGTAATTATTGTTTTTTTAAATATCGTGAACTTTTTATTACAGTATATTCATGTACTATCCAAGATAATAAACTGCAAATTTCAACGCATTTATGTGAAATTATAATTTCAGGTGAATTTTTAAATGGAATTAGACTTAAAAGAAAAAAGTGCATGCATATCCTTCTAAGCAGTTGGTCCCGGTAAGCGTTTTTTGCCCCCTCTCTTTTCATCGGTCTTTAACAGAGTGAAGAATCATTCTTTTTGAAATTATTTTCTCATATGACAGAGGAATAGAGATTTGTTTTGAGTCCTTACTTATAACCTTAAGAATCAGTTGATTATTAGTAACATGTTATGTTATTTTTGTGTATTAAAAAATAAAAACAGTAACCACCATTATCTCTATTTCCGAAAATATTTGTAGAACTTAACATCATTTCATATTACTATGGAGCTTTCGAAAAAAAAATGGGTTAGCCTTAAATATGTAACTGATATGAGATGAAAATACATTAGATGAAATGATATCATTAAATGAGATAATATTGATTGATATGATAAAACGATATGGTAAATTGAATTGATCATGCGCAATACTATTAATTGATATGATAAAACGATCGATAAAATGATATGATAATGCGCAATACTATTAATTGATATGATAAAAAGGTCAAATGAGATAGTGCAATTTTACATGATCTACTTTGAATAGTTTTTTTGTATCTTGTATAATATGAATTTTCCATAATTCAATTTAGAATCATAATAATTTTCATTGCATAAAGTAGGGAAAATTAATCCTGATTATAACTGAAATAATATTAAAGATAGTTGATAATGTACGAGAGTTTATAAGTGAACAGGAGAAATTGAAAAATTTTAATACTATATCAAAATTTAAAATACTAATTTTTAAAAGTTTCATAATTCTGGAAACATTATTCGACTTAAATACTTCCAATTTTAAAATTTTTCATTCCAAATTACAAAAATTAATATTGTGCAGAAATTTGGAAGCCTTACAATATAAAACGTCTTCAACCATTCGTGGAAAAAAAAGAAAACTAATAAACAATTGTTAGAAAACTAGGAGTGAAACATGGCTCGCTGCGCTCGCTCGCCAATGAACACAATGTTCTAGCACAAAGACATAATATATTATCATCAAAGACATAGTATTTTATCATCAAAGACATAGTATTGTACTTATGTAGAAGAATTCTACCAATGTTCTTATTGGCTTTTAAAAAAGTATATTAGCTATTTAGATTGTACATGGTGAAAAAATCAAAACATTAGCTAAATAAGAAACATATTAGCAAAATAAATTATCAAATATTGCTTCACTAATATTCTGCATTTTAAAGCGTGAAAATTCAATGCATAAATAAACGCGAAATATAAAAAAATTCAATGCATTCAATACAAACACTTAAACGTTTTTTAGACGTTTAGGTAGCTCCCAGTAGAAAAATATCAATTCAACAGCGGCCTTTTAAAGCATTCTCACTTCAATTAATTAATTAATTCCTAATTGAGTTTAAATTAAATATTGTCATGTTTTTAGTGCATGAATCTGAATTGAGCAACCTGATAATGCTCACTCTGATTATTGTTTTCTGGTTGCTCACTACGTGCTCTTGCGCGCCGAATCCAATCAATTAAAAATGAAAACTGTTGCCAGCGCGAGAAAAGAAATATCATCGGTTTTATTGATACATACATACATACGTACGTATTAGCGTTTTATATAATTTAGATAGATATCGTTCTTCTACATAAATTTATCTTCGGATAAACAGATATTGTAATTGTACACAAAAATGTTTTTATTTGCTTTAAAAGTTTTGATAAAAAGTCGCAGTCACGTCATCGATGACGATGATTGTTTCATAATAATTGTTATTTTATGACATAAAATTTTTTTTTCTTTCTTTCTTTTTTTTATTTGTTTTTCACAAATTTGAAATTTCCGCCTAAAATGATGCTAAAGATATTAAAAAGAATTTGTTTTGGTTCGGAAGTGGCCCGGATGTATACTAACTCATATTACAGCAACAAATTTAATCAATAATGACGTGTGTCAACGTTGCCGAGAGGTCACATTCGTCGTCTTTTAGAGACAAAGAGGCCGAGTTCGATCCTCAGAACTCAAAGAAAATGTAAAAATCGTTAAATGTAATATAAGGTTTTATTTATTGTTTCTGTAATCTTCTTAAAGTTTCCAGAATGGTCTAATTTGTCACTTCCTGTTCCGTTACTTATTTCTACAAAAGGCCAGGTGTTTCAAACCACTTACTTTGTACGTTAGAAGGTTCTTAATAAACCTCTTTAATTCTCTAGACCAGTGGTTCTTAACCTTTTTAAGCCGCGACCCAAATTTGAGAAATATGTTCATGTCGCGACCCCAAAAAAAGTCAAAATTAGGCTGAGTAAGCCACAATGACTTCTTCTAGGAGGTGTTGGTATTACTTATTATTTGGTGTATTACTAACTTTTTTGGTTGGACTCAGCGCGACCCTAGAAATATGCTTCGCGACCCAATTTTGGGTCGCGACCCATAGGTTAAGAACCGCTGCTCTAGACAGATTTAGATTCATTCTACGTGACAATATGATCGTAATATTAAATATCCTCAAAATAATTTACTATTATTAGTTATGTCATCCACACAAAAACAAACTTAATTATCTGTATAGCTATAATTTAAATATCAATGATTTAATAACTATACAATAAATATTGTTTATATTCTAGTTTCTTTTAGAACTTACTTACTGTGGTTATAGGCATCGTCCGGATACACATTTTTTACGCTTAATTTATCACTTAAATCATCACTTAAAGCTGTGCTAACTAAGGACGCCGCAATAAGTAAAGTCAGACACATTTTTACTCAAACTTTTAACATTCAAAAGCCAAACTGAAAATACTTTAGTTTGATAACTAATCTAATCGAAAAGTTGTGTGACAGGCAGAAAATAAATCCTTTTTATTATATTTTTAAATTGCTATGTCATTATTTAAAATGACTCTTAAATGAATTTAAATTATTTTAAAATCTGTAGTATATCATTTCATGTTTCTATTGCCGCAAACTATCTAAATTAAATAGTTGTATTTGCCATATATTGCGGGTATACCTGAGGTCAATTTAGTTCTCAATGTGCAAGGTAATGAAATATAATCTAGGGTATAAATAAAGCAAGATTCGGTACAAAGATAATATATGCACCTGTCTAAACACATATATTTGGAATTTATTAAGCTTTTGCCTGTCATCACGCAAAATAATTTTTATTTTTTAAAAATTGTCTCATCATAAATTTAAATGATTTTTAATGTATTTTTACTATAACTCTTTAATGTATAACTCGCCATTAGTTATAAATGAGATTGTAGAGGAAATGAAAATATGAGATGAATGAACGAATGGAGATGAGATGAATTAATAGATGAGAGGAAAATAGATGATATGATATCAAAGTATGAAATAATATTGATTGATAAGATATAGTTATATCAATAGATGAGATGAAGTAATGTAATTTCATATACTCCGTTTTCAATTTCATAAGTGTTTTTTTTTATATAGAATAATATTAATTTTCTATCACTAGATTTGGTATCTATTTATATATTTCTCTTACACGGCACCAAAAAAAAGCCTCATTATAACTCCCCGACTGCCAACGCTAGAAAATCGGCCAATGATTGCTGCTAAAAATGTCACATGGCAAATGTCACATGAAGTGGCTCAACATATGATGTCTAGTTGACAAATTGTCACCCGATTTTTAACAATCATCACCAAGTTGAACCTGAAAAATATAACTATTATCTTTTTTAACGCAGTGATTAGTATGTAATAATATAATAATTTTATATCCATTTTTAGTAAGAAATATTAACTACTTTACTTCTATTATTTTTAAACAATAATATTNATGTCTTTGACGATAAAATACTATGTCTTTGATGATAATATACTATGTCTTTGTGCTAGAACATTGTGTTCATTGGCGAGCGAGCGCAGTGAACCATGGTTCACAGCGTGAACCACATAGGATTGCGTATCAATTCTCGCGGGTAGGCGAGCGTTAGCGAACAGGGGGCGGAGCCTCCTAGTTATATTAATTTTCAATGTGTAAACCAGTGAATGTGTAAACCTACTCATACCTGAAATAATATTTGTATTAAAGACAATTGATGATGTGCATGAGTGCATGGGGAATCAGAAAAATCTAATAATACTAAGTGAAAATTTAAAAATACTAAACTCTCTTAAAATATTTATATTTCTGAAGAACAGTCGCGTGGCGTCCGGTCATCGCACGATGCGGTGATGACCAAGCAATATTTCAGAGAATTAGATAGAGTATTTTGAGTTTAAATATAATTTAAAAAATATGATTTTTCCAAAAAACAAAAAAAATCCCGATCAAAAATGTGTAAAAACCAAGGAGAAACCTCGCGCGATCCGCAAGCTTTAGCGCATCCAAATAACTTTTTTTCCTGCCTCTGTCATTGACTGGGCCCTCCCCCCATCCCTCGCATCTTTTTACCGAACTAAAAGTACACTACTCATCGCAGATTTTTGCTCTTCTGTTGGACAGAAGCCAAGAAGCTCTTTCACTCTTCAAGTGAAGGGGTTAGATTTTAAACTAGAACAGCGTTGCTGTTCCGTTATCCGCTGTACTTCCCTGTTCTTATGAAATGTTATTCAGTTAAAATTTCTCTTTTTTTTAAAAGGGTGATTTTTTTATTTTGCAGGACTTTTGGATCAATTTTTCTCTTTTACTATATTGAATATTCTGTTTTTTTTTTTCCTGAGATGGTTTAGTTAATATATTGAAAGTTTTAGGGAGGGAGTTAGATCGTAAGTTAAAACAGTCAACTTCCGATGTGCACGTGTGTTTTAGATATTTCTGTTTGTTTGGTTGGTTTGTTGTTCAGTGATTTTTGTCTCCTGCTGTGTCATAGATATTTTTACTAATTGGGATGGTGTTTTGATTATTTTTTGGTAAGTTTTTGAATCGTCTTAGAATATTAGTATGTGATAATTCAGTGATTTCATTGAATGAACTGAAATTTTTTCCCCATTGATGCCCATTTTACTGATTCGAACATGGCTGAATCGGATATTATACAAGAACTCCAGAAAAAAACCTTTCGATTCTTTAAAATTTGAGGATAAACTGCATATTGTCCAAAATGGTAGACCTTGTCCATCACTTAAAAATTTATCGTCTAAGTAAAAGAAAGAGGCAGAGAATATACCAGACACTTTACAGTTTCTAATTATGATTCTCTTACTTGGCTCTGTGGCAGTGAAAGCTTGTCCAAACGTTTTTGCTGGCCCTGTCTTTTATTTTCCAAATCCAAAAACGTTTGGAATTTTAGTAGTTTCAGTAATTTGAATGGATCAACCAAGGCACACGAAAATTCTGAATCACATCTTCAGTGTGTAGTAGACCTGTATAAATTTGGAAAGCAGCGAACAGATGAAGGAATAGACAAAACCCTCAAAGTTAATAACAATTTGCATAACCCAAAATTTAAGAAAAATCGTGAAGTTATAAGACGAGTCATAGCAGCGACATGTTTTCTTGCCAAACAAAAATTACCCTTCGGAGGGCACAATGAAAAAACTTCCTCTTTGAATCAAGGAAATTATGTTGAAACTTTAAATCTTTTAAAACTCTACGATCCAGTTCTAGCAGAACATTTTGAAAATTCCGCAGTTTTTAAAGGCACTTCAAATGATATACAAAACGAACTAATTAGTATTATTAGTGAAGAACTGATAGAAACTATTAAAGGAGAAATAGAAGAAGCAGATTTTGTAGCTTTAATGTTAGATGAAGCGTCGGATATTAGAAGAAGGTCACAGCTCTCTACAGTTTTGAGATATGTTGTGAAGGGAGATAGCAGTGTTACAGAGAGGTTTGTTGGATTTACCGACTTAAGTGCAGACCGCACGTCTCCTGGTTTACTCGAGCACGTACAGAAAACTGTAAGTGAATATAAACTGGCTGATAAATTCGTTGCTCAGACGTACGATGGTGCTGCTGTAATGTCAGGCCATTTGTCAGGTTTACACAAAAAGGGTACAGATCCAAAAGCTCTATTCATGCACCGTTATGCTCATGTATTAAACTTTGTTTTATCTCAGGGCATGAATAATATTTTAGAATGCAACACAATCTTTTCAACACTAAGCGCAATTGCAAAATTTCATCGCATTCTAGTAAGCAATCCTTTGCAATGCAGGTGTAAGGATCGCATAAGTTTAATTTTATTACAGCAGAGAATAGTTTAACTTTTATAAAAAAAAAGTGGCAACATTCAGATACGTAAATAGAACGCTTCGCAAAAACATATATTTCGCTGTTTATTATTTTTCATTAAATACTTTTTTAAAATATCTTTTCACTTCTTTATTATATTGCATATTAATTAAATTCCTTGTCATTCAACTTTATCTGATACAGGAATACTTAAAAAAAAGTATTCCTTCTATTGCTCCAACAACATGGTGCTTTACCTCAAGACTGGTGAATACGGTAGAATAGTACCGTGAACAAATTATTGATTTTTTACTAGCATTTATGAAAGTTCGGGTAGACTATACTTGAGGGTGCCCCCGCCAAGTTGTGATCGCGATTGATCGCCAAGCTGGGCGATGTTGAAAACCAACCGTGATTCTGATTAATTTAGATTTTAATCGTGATTCTGATTAGTTTAGAGTTTAGCGTGGGTAGACTATATTTGAGGGTGCCCCCGCCAAGTTGCGATCGGGATTGATCGCCAAGCTGGGCGATGTTGAAAAACAATCGTGATTCTGATTGGTTTAGATTTTAATCGCGATTCTGATTAGTTTAGAATTTATCGTTGTTTTTAAACGAATTTTTAAATGAAATTTCAGAGATCCGTTCGTTCTACTTTGGATACCGGCTGGTAAGGTTATTTTTGCTTTATTTGGTACTAAAAATGAATACTGTCAATAAGATAAATCTTAAGCTTCTGTACGATTTTAATAAGAATGAAAATAAAACAGTGATTGACTGGTGTATGAATGAAGGTTTAATTAGTAATAGATATAAATGTCCTGTTTGTGCTTTACCACGGCGTTCCGGGCAAACAATTATGGCGCCAAACGTAAGTCGCCAATTTCGCCAAGGGGCACCCTCAAGTATATTTCTCCCCGAGACTGTCTTTTTATTAAATCTGTTTTCACCTTTGTTTTCCCGAACAGATTTATTATTTCAAGTGTTGCAGGCAGACAGTACCAATATATTGTCCTGCTTAAATGTTATCAGAGACTTTCAAGAAGTCTTGGAGAATGCAAGAAAGTGTGATGAAAGTGACATTATTGGATTTCCCGTAATTTGGGAAAAAACTGTTTCAGTGGCAGGATTGCCGAAAAATTCAAGAAAAAGAAAAATTCATGGTAACAACGAAAGTTCACTGACTTTAGAACAACGATGCAGAAAGCTGTTTTATGAAGTAACACATAATTTAATTAGCCATTTAAGCAGCCGGTTTTCTTCTCTGAAAAAACTGGCATTCTTTGATTTGCTAAATCCTAAACAGTTCAAGAATTTTACAGAAAAAAATGACTTCCCTGAACAACTTTTAACTAATTTAGGAGAATTATATCCACAAGCCTTTGATATTACAGGGTTGAAAAATGAACTGATTGTATTTCACCGGACTTCTACATTTAACGACAAATGCCCACAAAAACTAATAAAATTTCTGAAAGAAGGAAATTTACATTTCTTCTTCAAGGAAATTTTTAAGCTCTCCAAATTAATTTTGACCATTTCTGCAACAATAGCACTAGTAGAAAGGAGTTTTTCTGCAATTAAAAGGATTCATACACACAAGAGGTCCACACAAACAGAAGACAGTCTCAGTAATTTGGCTTTGTTGTCCTTTGAAACGGAACTGTTGATGTCTTTAAAAGAGAGGGAAGACTTCTACATCAAAATCACTAACAAATTCACTTCAAAAACAAGAAGGCTGGAGTTCATGTATAAGTGAAGGTAAGATTTAAAGTTTCTCTTTTGAGCATTCAACCATTGCATTTTAGAGTTAATAATTTTTCACCACAAGCTTAAATAATTGCGATGACCACCGAAAATTTTCCCGCCACGCCACTGCTGGAAATACTATTTGATCAACGACCTAATTTTTCACTTAAAATTGCATAATTTAATATTGTGTCGAAGTTCGTAAGCCTCATAATTAAAAAAAAAAAATTCTAATTCTAACTATTAGAAAAAGAAAACTAATAAAATGTTCAACTTCGTATCCGTGTAATTTTGAATCAAATCTAGAAGACAATGGAACTCCTGGATTAAATATTGGGAGAGATTTGCTTCCGTGGAGGACTTTTTGATGGAACTAACCCGCATTTGCGTTACGTGGAAATGAAAACCACGAAATTTTTTCATTGTAGATCTGGCGGCAAGGTCACTCCTTCAACAGCTATTCGAAGTTCCAAGAATTTGTAGGGCGAAAAGGCAAAAAAACGTGAAAAAAAATGACTCAAAACATTGGTAAATTAATTTGAAACAGAACCCTCCCAACGTTTGAAGATCAATTTCTCAATATTTTTTTTCCTCATTTATTAACAAACTTGCAACCGATAGGCTCCCATTTCATAATCACATACTGTTACAGATGTACGTATTACGGTAAAATACATTATTTTTTATTTTCAATTCACTATAAGGGTCATTCTCACACAAACAGTCATTTTCATGTCCCCAGTATATTTTATGTTTGTTTTACAGCTTACGAAGAAAAAAATTCAGGGAAAGTGTCCTTCAGAATGCAAGCTAACAAAAGAATAAAAATAAAATTATCAATTTTTATTTTTTATTTATTTTAGGTAATTAAAATATACCAATATGTCATTCCCTCACTTGTCCCCACTGCTGATTTAAAAAAAGAAAAAAATTGTTACTGAAATAAAAAATTTTTTTTTTGTAAATCCGTGTTTTTTATTTCAGAATACTAAAATATAGAATTCAGAAAATCAATTTTAAATTTAATTTCTGATAAAAATATTAACACAGCACTATTTTAAACTTTGTCCCCAGTTTAAACTTTGTTGTTGCTTTCATGCATGAATATAATTGTATGTGATTGACTTCAGAAATTAATAAGGCCAAACTGTTATTTTTAAATTTTATTGAATTCGTCATTCCCTCACTAGTGTATAAAGTGAGGGAATGACGCTGAGGTGAGGGAATGATTCAAGATGAGTTTATTATCAAGTTATTTTTTGTTCAATCGTGCCAGCCAATTTTATTTCCCAAACCTGTAAAAACTATTAAATATATAAGACTAAATTATAATAAATATGAGATATACTTAGTATGTTATCATTTTCAAACTTTAGGTAGATGTAACTTAGATAAAAACATGTATTAAAATAAAATATCATTCCCTCACTATTAGTGTCAGTCCCTCACTTTTTAAATAGTGAAAATAATTAATTTACTTATTAATTAATTTGAAAAATAAATTAAAAAATATCCACAATTCATA